>NC_141875.1:116811373-116962888 GCF_056163025.1 Triticum urartu | reverse complement strand
TCTTTTTATCCTCGATAGCAACAATACAATACGTGTCGTTTCCCTTTCTGTCACTCAGATCGAGCACCGCAAGATTGAACCCAAAGCTAAGCACTTCTCCCATTGCAAGAAAGATCAATATAGTAGGCCAAACCAAACTGATAATTCAAAGAGACTTGCAAAGATAAACCAATCATATATAAAAGAATTCAGAGAAGATTCAAATATTGTTCATAGATAAACTTGATCATAAACCCACAATTCATCGGATTTCGACAAACACACCGCAAAAGAAGATTACATCGAATAGATCTCAAAGAGAATCAAGGAGAACTTTGTATTGAGATCCAAAGAGAGATAAGAAGCCATCTAGCTACTAGTTATGAACCCGAAGGTCTGAATTAAACTACTCACACATCATCGGAGGGGCCATGGAGTTGATGTAGAGACCCTCCGTGATCAATGCCCCCTCTGGCGGAGCTCTGGAAAAGGCCCCAAGATGGGATCTCTTGGGTACAGAAGGTTGCGGAAGTGGAAATAAGGTTTCGTGGTGCTCCTGGATGTTTGCGGGGTATATGGATATATATAGGAGGAAGAAGTAGGTCGGTGGAGCAACGAGGGGCCCACGAGGGTGCAGGGCGCGCCCAGGTAGGTGGGCGCGCCCCCTACCTCGTGGCCTCCTCAATTGTTTCTTGACATCCACTCCAAGTCTACTGGATCACGTTTGTTCCAAAAATAACGCTCCCGAAGTTTTCATTCCGTTTGGACTCCATTTGATAGTCCTTTTCTACGAAACACTAAAATAGGCAAAAAAACAAAAAATTGGGTTGGGCCTCCGGTTAATAGGTTAGTCCCCAAAATAATGTAAAACTGTAAAATAAAGCCAGTTATCATCCAAAACAGATAATATAATAGCATGGAACAATCAAAAATTATAGATACGTTGGAGACGTATCAAGCATCCCCAAGCTTAATTCATGCTCGTCCTCGAGTAGGTAAATGATAAAAATAGAATTTTTGATGTGGAATTCTTCCTAACATATTTCTCAATGTAATTTCTCTTTATTGTGGCATGAATGTTCAGATCCAAAAGATTCAACATAAAAGACTAATATTGACATAGAAATAATAATACTTCAAGCATGCTAACTAAGCAATCATGTATTCTCAAAATAACATGGCCAAAGAAAGTTATCCCTACAAGATCATATAGTCTGGCTATGCTCTATCTTCACCACACAAAATATTAAATCATGCACAACCCCAATGACAAGCCAAGCAATTGTTTCATACTTTTGATGTTCTCAAACTTTTTCAATCTTCACGCAATATATGAGCGTGAGCCATGGACATATCACTATAGGTGGAATAGAATGGTGGTTGTGGAGAAGACAAAAAGGAGAAGATGGTCTCACATCAACTAGGCGTATCAACGGGCTATGGAGATGCCCATTAATAGATATCAATGTGAGTGAGTAGGGATTGCCATGCAACGGATGCACTAGAGCTATAAGTGTATGAAAGCTCAATAAAAGAAACTAAGTGGGTGTGCATCCAACTTGCTTGCTCACGAAGACCTAGGGCAATTTGAGGAAGCCCATCATTGGAATATACAAGCCAAGTTCTATAATGAAAAATTCCCACTAGTATATGAAAGTGACAACATAAGAGACTCTCTATCATGAAGATCATGGTGCTACTTTGAAGCACAAGTGTGGAAAAAGGGATAGTAACATTGTCCCTTCTCTCTTTTTCTCTCATTTTTTTTGTTTGGGCCTTCTCCTTTCTTTTTTATAGCCTCTTTCTTTGTCCGGAGTCTCATCCCGACTTGTGGGGTAATCATAGTCTCCATCATCCTTTTCCTCACATGGGACAATGCTCTAATAACGAAGATCATCACACTTTTATTTACTTACAACTCAAGAATTACAACTCGATACTTAGAACAAAATATGACTATGTAGATGCCTCCGGCGGTGTACCGGGATGTGCAATGAATCAAGAGTGACATGTATGAAAAATTATGAATGGTGGCCATGCCACAAATACGATGTCAACTAGATGATCATGCAAAGCAATATGACAATGATGAAGCATGTCATAGCAAACGGAATGGTGGAAAGTTGCATGGCAATATATCTCGGAATGGCTATGGAAATGCCATAATAGGTAGGTATGGTGGCTCTTTTGAGGAAGGTATATGGTGGGTTTATGGTACCGGCGAAAGTTGCGCGGTACTAGAGAGGCTAGCAATGGTGGAAGGGTGAGGGTGCGTATAATCCATGGACTCAACATTAGTCATAAAGAACTCACATACTTATTGCAAAAATCTATTAGTTATCGAAACAAAGTACTAGGCGCATGCTCCTAGGGGGATAGATTGGTAGGAAAAGACCATCGCTCATCCCCGACCGCCACTCATAAGGAAGGCAATCAATAAAGAAATGATTCTCCGACTTCATCACATAAAGGTTCACCATACGTGCATGCTACGGGAATCACAAACTTCAACACAAGTATTTCTCAAATTCACAACTACTCAACTAGCACGACTCTAATATCACCATCTCCATATGTCAAAACAATCATCAAGTATCAAACTTCTCTTTTTTTGACACCTAGTATCAAACTTCTCTTAGTATTCAATGCACTTATACGAAAGTTTTTATTATGCCTAAAATCAAATTGCCATGTTGTTCTAAAGGACTCTAAAAATAATATAAGTGAAGCACTAGAGCAAAAGCTATATAGCTCAAAAGATATAAGTGAAGCACATAGAGTATTCTAATAAATTCCGATTCATGTGTGTCTCTCTCAAAAGGTGTGTACAGCAAGGATGATTGTGGTAAACATACTCAAATCATACAAGACGCTCCAAGCAAAACACATATCATGTGGTGAATAAAAATATAGCTCCAAGTAAAGTTACCGGTGAACGAAGACAAAAGAGGGGATGCCTTCCGGGGCATCCCCAAGCTTAGGCTTTTTGGTGTCCTTGGATTTACCTTGGGGTGCCTTGGGAATCCCGAATCTTAGGCTCTTGCCACTCCTTGTTCCATAATCCATCAAATCTTTACCCAAAACTTGAAAACTTCACAACACAAAACTTAACAGAAAATCTCGTGAGCTCCGTTAGCGAAAGAAAACAAAACACCACTTCAAGGTAATGTAATGAACTCATTCTTAATTTATTTTTGTGTTAAAACTACTGTATTCCAACTTCTCTATGGTTTATAAAGTCTATTACTAGCCATAGATTCATCAAAATAAGCAAACAACACACGAAAAACAGAATCTGTCAAAAACAGAACAGTCTGTAGTAATCTGTAACTAACGCAAACTTCTGGAACCCCAAAAATTATAAAATAAATTGCTGGACGTGAGGAATTTATCTATTAATCATCTGAAAAAATAATTAACTAAATATCACTCTCTAATAAAAAATGGCAGCAATTCTCGTGAGCGCTAAAGTTTGTGTTTTTTACAGCAAGATCGCAAAGACTTTCCCCAAGTCTTCCCAACGGTTCTACTTGGCACAAACACTAATTAACAAAAAGAAGACAACCAAAACAGAGGCTAGATAAATTATTTGTTACTAAACAGGAGCAAAAAGCAGGGAATAAAAATAAAATTGGGTTGCCTCCCAACAAGCGCTATCGTTTAACTCCCCTAGCTAGGCATAAAAGCGAAGATAGCTCTAGGTATTGCCATCTTTGGTAGGCAATCCATAAGTGGCTCTCATAATAGATTCATATGGTAATTTAATTTTATTTCTAGGGAAGTGTTCCATGCCTTTCCTTAACGGAAATTGGAATCTAATATTCCCTTCCTTCATATCAATAATTGCACCAATCGTTCTAAAGAAAGGTCTACCAAGAATAATAGGACATGAAGGATATCAATCTATATCAAGAACAATGAAATCTACGGGCACATAATTCCTATTTGCATCAATAAGAACATCATTAATCTTTCCCATAGGTTTCTTAATAGTGGAATCCGCAAGGTGCAAGTTTAAAGAACAATCATCAAATTCACGGAAACCTAGCAAATCACACAAAGTTTTTGGGATCATGGAGACACTAGCGCCCAAATCACACAAAGCATAGCATTCGTGATATTTAAGTTTAATTTTAATTTTAGGTTCCCACTTAACATAAAGTTTTCTAGGGATAGAACCTTCCAACTCAAGTTTTTCTTCATAAGATTGCATCAAAGCGTCAACGATATGTTTAGTAAAAGCTTTATTTTGACTATAAGCATGAGGAGAATTTAGCACGGATTAAAACAAGGAAATACAATCTATCAAAAGAGCAATTATCATAATTAAATTCCTTGAAATCCAAGATAGTGGGTTCGTCACTATCTAAAGTTTTTACCTCTTCAATCCCACTTTTAATAATTTTACCATCAAGATCTAAAAACTCCGAATTTTTGGGACGCCTTCTAACTAAAGTTGACTCATCTTTAGTCCCATAATTATCAAGATTCATATTGCAAAACAAAGATTTAATAGGGGACACATCAATCACTTTTAGATCTTCATCCTTATTATCATGAAAACTAGAAGAACATGCTTTTATGAAGCAATCTTTCTTAGCACGCATCCTAGCGGTTCTTTCTTTGCACTCATCAATGGAAATTCTCATGGCTTTGAGAGACTCATTGATATCATGATTAGGTGGAATAGATCTAAGTTTCAAATAATCAACATCAAGGGAAATTCTATCCACGTTCCTAGCCAACTCATCAATCTTAAGCAATTTTTCTTCAATCAAAGCATTGAAACTCTTTTGCAAAGTAATAAATTCTTTAATACTAGATTCAAAATCAGAGGGCATCTTATTATAATTTCCATAAGAATTGTTGTAGGAATTACCATAATTATTTGAGGAATTACTAGGAAATGGCCTAGAATTAAAATTATCTCTATACGCGTTGTTACCAAAATTATTCCTACCAACAAAATTCACATCCATAGATTCATTATTATTATCAATCAAAGTAGACAAAGGCCTATCATTAGGATCAATGGGAGAACTCTTATTAGCAAACAATCTCATAATTTCATCCATCTTTCCACTCAAAACATTAATCTCTTCAATTGCATGCACTTTTTTACTAGTAGATCTTTCCGTGTGCCATTGAGAATTATTAACCTTAATATTATCTAGGAGTTTGGTAGCTTCTCCTAAAGTGATTTCCATAAAAGTGCCTCCCGCGGCCGAATCTAAAAGATTTATAGAAGCAAAATTCAACCCGGCATAATTTGTTTGTATAATCATCCATAAATTCAAACCATGTGTAGGGAAATTACGTATCATTAATTTTATCCTCTCCCAAGATTGTGCAACATGTTTATGATCAAGTTGCTTAAAATTCATAATATCGTTTCTAAGAGAGATGATCTTAGCGGGAGGAAAATACTTAGAGATAAAAACATCTTTGCACTTATTCCATGAATCAATACTATTTTTAGGCAAAGACGAAAACCAAGCTTTATCACGATCTCTAAGCGAAAACGGAAATAGCTTAAGTTTAACAATATCATTATCCACATCTTTCTTCTTTTGCATATCACACAAATCGACAAAGTTGTTTAGATGGGTAGCGGCATCTTCACTAGGAAGGCCAGAAAACGGATCTTTGATGACAAGATTCAGCAAGGCAGTATTAATCTCAAACGATTTAGCATCGGTAAGAGGAGCAATCGGAGTGCTAACAAAATCATTATTGTTGGTATTGGAAAAGTCACACAATTTAGTATTATCTTGAGTCAAAATGACAAGCAAGCAATCCAACACACAAGCAAACAAGAAACAGACAAAAGAGGCAAATTGAAAAAGAGAAGGGAAACGGAAAAAGAGGGCGAATAAAACGGCAAGGGTGAAGTGGGGGAGAGGAAAACGAGAGGCAAATGGCAAATAATGTAACACGAAGGATAAGAGTTGTGATGGGTACTTGGTATGTCTTGACTTGGCGTAGATCTCCCCAGCAACGGCGCCAGAAATCCTTCTTGCTACCTCTTGAGCACTGCGTTTGTTTTCCCTTGAAGTGGAAAGGGTGATGCAGTAAAGCAGCGTAAGTATTTCCCTCATTTTTTGAGAACGAAGGTATCAATCCAGTAGGAGACCACGCGCGAGTCACCTCGTACCTACACAAACAAATAAGAACCTCGCAACCAACGTGATAAAGGGGCTGTCAATCCCTTCACGGCCACTTGCAAGAGTGAGATCTGATAGAGATAATAATAATAAGATAGATATTTTTGGTATTTTTATGATATAGATTGAAAGTAAAGATTGCAAAATAAAATAGATTGGAAACTTGTATGATGGAGAATAGACCCGGGGCCATAGGTTTCACTAGTGGCTTCTCTCAAGATAGCATAAGTATTACGGTGGGTGAACAAATTACTGTCGAGCAATTGATAGAAAAGCGAATAATTATGAGAATATCTAGTTATGATCATGTATATAGGCATCACGTCCGTGAAAAGTAGACCAACTCCTGCCTGCATCTACTACTATTACTCCACACATCGACCGCTATCCAGCATGCATCTAGAGTATTAAGTTGATAAGAACAGAGTAACACCTTAAGCAAGATGACATGATGTAGAGGGATAAACTCATGAAATATGATGTAAACCCCATCTTTTTATCCTCGATGGAAACAATACAATACGTGTCATTTCCCTTTCTGTCACTGGGATTGAGCACCGCAAGATTGAACCCAAAGCTAAGCACTTCTCCCATTGCAAGAAAGATCAATCTAGTAGGCCAAACCAAGCTGACAATTCGAAGAGACTTGCAAAGATAAACCAATCATACATAAAAGAATTCAGAGAAGATTCAAATATTGTTCATAGATAAACTTGATCATAAACCCACAATTCATCGTATCTCGACAAACACACCGCAAAAGAAGATTACATCGAATAGATCTCAAAGAGAACCGAGGAGAACTTTGTATTGAGATCCAAAGAGAGAGAAGAAGCCATATAGCTACTAGCTATGGACCCGAAGGTCTGAAGTAAACTACTCACACATCATCGGAGGGGCCATGGAGTTGATGTAGAGGCCCACCGTGATCAATGCCCCCTCCGGCGGAGCTCCGGAAAAGGCCCCAAGATGGGATCTCTTGGGTACAAAAGGTTGCGACGGTGGAAATAGGGTTTCGTGGTTCTCCTGGATGTTTGTGGGGTATATGGATATATATAGGAGGAAGAAGTAGGTCGGTGGAGCAACGAGGGGCCCACGAGGGTGGAGGGCACGCCCAGGGGGGGTGGGCGCGCCCCCTGCCTCGTGGCCTCCTCGATTATTTCTTGACGTCCACTCCAAGTCTCCTGGATCACGGTTGTTCCAAAAAGAACGCTCCCGAAGGTTTCATTACGTTTGGACTCCGTGTGATATTCCTTTTCTACGAAACACTAAAATAGGCAAAAAAACCAACAATTTGGGCTGGGCCTCCGGTTAATAGGTTAGTCCCAAAAATAATGTAAAAGTGTAAAATAAAGCCCGTTATCATCCAAAACAGATAATATAATAGCATGGAACAATCAAAAATTAGAGATACGTTGGAGACGTATCACCCCTCCTGTGTGCCACTGTGGCAACCCCTTTGACATATAAAAGGAGGCCGGAGGCGTACTGAGGAAGGATTCAGACTTTTTGGACTGGGCATGCATCGCAGCTAGTTCAAGAACTCAAGAACATTAAATACACACAAAGCAGGACTAGGGTTTTACGCATCTCTTGCGGCTCGAACCTGGGTAAAAATCCCACCGAGTTGATCTTCTAGACCTGCTCTTTGCGCACCCCCACGCCCCACAACCGTAGAAGGGATTTCGATGAGGGATCCCATAGGTGTCGTTCCAGAACCCTGACATCTTTGGCGCGCCAGGTAGGGGGTGCTAAGGCTATGAAAATCCGTTTTTGAGGCCAACTCATCGACTCCATTGTCGCGATGGCTCTCAAGAAGAAGGCGATCACGGCGATCGGCTCGTCTGGGGCCGAACCACCCATCCCAGCGCTGGCGGGCGACAGAGAGGTCGCGGATGGTGGCGGAGACGTGGCCCATGAGCATCCACGACACTCTGGCAATTGGAGCCAGGCGAGCGGCGTTGTGCGTGCCCGAGATGACGAGTCGCGCGCCGCTGGGCCCAGGGACGAGGCCGTGCTGCCCACAGGCGGCGTGGTGACCTCCTAGACGCCTCAACCGGCACCCGCGCCACGACCTTCCCAGGCCGCGTGTGACGAGCAACGCCGCAACGTCGGTGCCTCCGGACACCGCCGCAGGAAAAGCCCTTTGTGTCACTCTCAAGACGCACCGGGCCGGCATGCGCGCCCAGAAGATGGCGGAAATGACGCACGACAACGAGACCATGATAGAGCTCCTTCTAATGTGGTTAGAAGTCGGAGTGCGTGACGGTCCACGCAGATTTCGCCGCCACCCACGCCAGCAGAAGCGTTGGCACGCACACAACTAGTCTTCGACTTCCCTCCAACAGCGAAGAAGCTCGACGAGTGGAGGGCCACCATTCGAAGCATTGTCAACTTCACCAACAAAGATGAGTCGCGCCCAGCAAGACCCTCATGCCGGCATTCTATCGAGCCGGTGCATGCCGGCGGTGGGAAGACCGGGGATGCTGTGACCACGATGCACTCTCCTCCCCCACGGCCGCGATAATAGCCGCCGGCTCGCCAGGCCGATGCCCGCGGCAACGTTTCTACGGCGTTGTCTGACCCGCGAGCCTGTCGCGACCAACATCAAGTCCTTTAGGAGCAAGCTCAGGAAGACACTCGGACCACTATTGAGTGGCGGCGAGACACGCGCCATTAGTCAGATAGGCACGCGGGGCCCACTATGGACCGCCTAGTGTCGGGGGTGTCGGTGACCTACCTTATGAGGTGGGTTGTCCAGCCTTCACCCGTGAGCTGCGGCAGTTCCAGTGGACCACCCACCGCACGTTCAAGCCTAAGGTCGGAGAAAAATACAACGGCAAGACTCACCCTGCAGAGTTCCTCAGCATCTACACCATCGCGATGCAAGCTGCCGGAGCTCGCGACGATAAGGTGCTTGCCAATTATTTCCCATTGGCACTTAAGCCCAACGTCATGTCATGGTTGATGCACCTGCCAGTGGATTCCATCTCTTCTTGGTCGGATCTATGCCACGAGTTTTTTGGTGCCTTTACCGGAGGCCACCAAGCTCCTGGCCGGGTGAGTGATTTGCATGTCATCCCCCAGAAGGACGGCGAGTCCGTGCGCAAGTACATACAAAGGTTCAGCCGTGTGCAGTACAAGATCCCAGATGTTCATCCTGCCGCTGTCATCAGTGCATTCCATTAGAATGTGCGCAACCGCAAGATGCACGAGGAGCTGGCGATGAACAAGGTTAAGGATGTAGCCTAGCTGTATGTTCTGGCTGATAGGTGCGCTCGGGCTGAAGAAGGAAGGAAGTACCCCGGCGAAGATGCCAGTGCAGAAACCGACTCCACAGACGAAGACGTCGTCGCCCCGGCAAAGAAGGGCTGACGCCGCAATAGGAAGCATAAGGGCAAGATCGTGCTTGCCGTCGAGGAATCCAGCGACCCCGGCTCCACCAAGAAGACCAAGGTTGACGACCCCGGCAAGGAAATCGCCGGGTGCGCCGCCTGCCGGGCTTTGGCGGCTGCCGACAAGCCAGGAGGCCTCGACAAGCAGTATTGCAAGATCCACCGCACCAAAGGCCACGACCTCCAAAATTGCCGGCATGTTGAGCTGCTTGCAGAGAAGCAGAAAGCTGAATATGAGAGGCGCAGAAAGGAGAAGGGCCAGGATGGTGCTGAAGGGTCCGGCAAGAAGTGTGGCGGTCGGGGAGGCCGTCGTGACAAGGATAATCAACAAGAGAGGCCCACTTGGGGCCATGACAAGAAGGAGGAGGATGATGATCATGATGAGGAGAACGAGTCCGGTGAGAATGAGTTCCAGAAAGCTATGGAGGCCATGTGCGTCGACGGTGGCGCCTCGCTGCACACCTCTCACTGCCAACTAAAGCAGTGGGCGCGCGAAGTCACTACGGCGGAGCCATCGTTCGATGCCCAGAGGCCACTGAAGTGGTCCAGCACGCCTATTTTTTTGACACCGAGGATCACCCTGGCAGCACAATTGCGGTCAGGTGTTTGCCGTCATTGGTTTTCCCAACAATACGCAACCTCAAGGTGACGAAAATACTAGTTGACGGCGGGGCCGGACTGAACTTGATCTCGCCTGCTGTGATCGAAAGGCTACAGATCCCCGATGGAGATCTCGAGGAGATGGGCATGTTTCAAGGGGTCAATCCGGGGAGGAGTCAGCCGAAGGGCAAAGTCACGTTGCTCGTCACATTTGGGGGTGAGCTGAACTATCGGATGGAGAAGATCGTTTTTGATGTTGCCAAGATCCCCTTGCCTTATAATGGGATCCTCGGCCGCCCAGCGCTGGCAAAGTTTATGGCGGTATCACATTACGCTTACAACACGTTGAAGATGCCCAGGCCGATGAGCATCATCACCGTCCCCTCCGACAAGAAGGACGCGCTTATCTGCGCCGACCAACTCTACCGGGAGGTAGTTGCAGCAGCTGCCGCCAAGACGCTTGTACCTGCTGCTGAGGCCCGGGGAGGGAAGAAAACCGGCAAGACCTCTGCTTCTTCTGGCAAGGCCCCTTTCGGCAAGACTTTCGACCCCGGCAAGGACTCCTACACCTCCTCCGGCAAACGCGCCTCTTCGGAGCGCCGCGTTACCGTTGAGGACGTGCCAGAGAGTTTCGCCAGCGGGAGAAAGAGGTCCAAGGCAGCCCCGCCAGAAACTAAGAAGGTGCCTGTCAAGGAGGATGGCACGGGTGGAGCTTTTACCATAAGCTCCATCCTCGACAGCAAATAGGAAAGCGCGCTCGTCGCCTACCTGTGGGCGAATGTCGACGTGTTTGCATTACAAGCATTGGACATCACCGGCGTTCCCAGGGAGGTGATTGAGCACCACCTTGCTGTCTGTCCCCATGCGCGGCCCATCAAGTAGAAGGTCAGAAAGCAAGCTTTGGAGCGACAAGAGTTCATCATCGAAGAGATCAAGAAGTTGGAGGCGACATGATTGGTCAGAGGAGTGCTCCACCCCACGTGGTTGGCCAATCCAGTGGTAGTGCGTAAGGAAAATGGGAAGTGGAGGCTGTGTATTGACTACACAGACATCAATAAGGCCTGTCCAAAGGATCCTTTCCCTTTGCCACGCATTGACCGGATCGTGAACTCCACTGCCGGGAGTGACCTGCTGTCATTCCTCGACGCCTACTCAGGATACAACCAGATCTTCATGATGAAGGAAGACGAAGAGAAAACTGTGTTCATCACCCCATGTGGTACGTACTATTTCGTACAGATGCCTTTTGGGTTGAAGAGCGTGGGTTCAACATTTTCCCGAGCGGTCCAAATTGGTTTTGAGCCCCAGCTGCATAGAAATATGGAAGCCTACATGGATGATATAGTAGTCAAAACCAAAGACAAGGCCACGCTCGTGCAAGATCTGGACGAAACATTTGCCAATCTATGCAAGATCAACCTCAAGCTCAACCAGAGAAGTGTGTGTTGGGCATTCCATCTGGCAAACTTCTCGGGTTCTTTGTGTCTCAACGTGGAATCGAAGCAAATCCGGACAAGATCAAAGCAATTGAGTAGATTGAGGTGCCAAGACGAGTCAAAGATGTTTGAAGTCTTGCCAGTTGTGTCGCTGCTCTAAGTAGGTTCATCTCCAAATCTGTTGAGCGCGCCCTCCCCTTCTTCAAAGTTTTGAAGAAGGCGAGTCCAATGAAATGGACTCCGGAGGCAGAGGCGGCGCTGCAAGATGTGAAGAGGTACCTCTCCTCCACGCCAATACTAGCCGTTGCTGCTAGCGGCAACAAATCAAGTGGTTAGTGCGGCGCTAGTGGCACAGAGGGAATTTGAGGAAGAAGAAGCGGTAGCAGTAGAGCCTTCGGATGATGGGCCGAAGCTCTCCCCGGCAGGGCCTGATGCCGGAAAGACGGAGCCCGCGCAAGCGGGCGAAGTCGAATAGAAGAAGAAGGTGGTGCAACACCCGATTTATTTTGTAAGTTCCCTCTTGAAGGGGGCTAGATCAAGGTATTCTGGCATATAGAAGCTACTTTTCGGCCTTCTTATGGCCTCGAGAAAGCTGCGTCACTACTTCCAAGCACATGAGATCACCGTCGTCACCTGCCTCCCTTTGCAACAAATCTTGCACCATCCGGATACCACTGGGAGGATTGTGGAGTGGGCGTTGGAACTGTCAAGCTTCGACTTCAAATTTGAAAGCACTTCAACAATCAAGAGCCGAGCCTTGGCAGAGTTCATAGCGGAATGGACCTCAACGCCAGACGAAGAAGTTAGAGAGACCACCCTTCCCGGCAAGGAGACGAGCCGTGATTGGGTCATGTACTTTGACGGAGCCTTCTCGCTGCAAGGTGTTGGTGCCGGCGTGCTGCCCGTCGCACCCACCGGAGAGCTCCTCAACTACGTAGTCCAGATGCACTTTCTCGGGAAAAGTCAATGAACAACACGGCGGAGTACGAGGGATTACTTGCCGGTCTCAGGATCGCGGCAGACCTCGGAATCAGGAAGCTCATCATCAGAGGTGATTCACAGCTCGTCGTTAAGCAAGTCAACAAGGATTACCATAGCCCGTTGATGGAGGCCTATGTGGATGAGGTGAGGAAGTTGGAGGAGCGTTTTGACGGTCTACAAGCAGAGCATGTTCCCCGAGCGGAGAACATCATTGCCGACGACTTGTCAAAACGCGCTGCCCTCAAGTTGCCTGTGGAACCAGGTACCTTTGTGCTTGAATTTAACCAGCCATCTGTTGAGCCATTAGCAGGATGATAACCCACAAGTATAGGGGATCGCAACAGTTTTCGAGGGTAGAGTATTCAACCCAAATTTATTGATTCAACACAAGGGGAGCCAAAGTATATTCTCAAGTATTAACAGTTGAGTTTTCAATTCAACCGCACCTGAAAGACTTAATATCTACAGCAAAGTATTTAGTAGCAAAGTAATATGGAAGTAACAGTAACGGTGGAAAAAGTAACAGTAGTAGTTTTGTAGTGATTGTAACAGTGGCAACGGAAAAGTAACTAAGCAAAGATCAATATGTGAGGAGCCCGTAGGCAATGGATCAGTGATGGATAATTATGTCGGATGCGATACCTCATGCAACAGTTATAACATAGGGTGACACAGAACTAGCTCCAGTTCATCAATGTAACGTCGGCATGTATTCCGAATATAGTCATACATGCTTATGGAAAAGAACTTGCATGACATCTTTTGTCCTACCCTCCCGTGGCAGCGGGGTCCTATTGAAAACTAAGGGATATTAAGGCCACCTTTTAATAGAGTACCGGACCAAAGCATTAACACTTAGTGAATACATGAACTCCTCAAACTATAGTCATCACCGGGAGTGGTCCCGATTATTGTCACTTCGGGGTTACCGGATCATAACACATAGTAGGTGACTATTGACTTGCAGAATAGGATCAAGAACTCACATATATTCATGAAAACATAATAGGTTCAGATCTGAAATCATGGCACTCGGTCCCTAGTGACAAGCATTAAGCATAGCAAAGTCATAGCAACATCAATCTCAAAACATAGTGGATATTAGGGATCAAACCCTAACAAAACTAACTCGATTACATGATAAATTTCATCCAAACCATCACCGTCTAGCAAGCCTACGATGGAATTGCTCATGCAAGGCGGTGAGCATCATGAAATTGGTGATGGAGGAAGGTTGATGATGACGATGGCGACGGATTCCCCTCTCCGGAGCCCCGAACGGACTCCATATCAGCCCTCTTGAGAGATTTTAGGGCTTGGTGATGACCCACAAGTATAGGGGATCTATCATAGTCCTTTCGATAAGTAAGAGTGTCGAACCCAACGAGGAGCAGAAGGAAATGATAAGCAGTTTTCAGTAAGGTATTCTCTGCAGGCACTGAAATTATCGGTAACAGATAGTTTTGTGATAAGGTAATTTGTAACAGGTGATAATCCCCTAGTGCAGGGAATCATCGTAGCAATTTCCAAAGGCGGAAGTGATAAGTATGGAGCGTCGAACCCACAAGGATCTAAAGGTAAGATCAATATTCTCTCAAGCCCTATCTTCCACTGATATGTCTCTATGTACACCGAACGTTTGCTTCCAACTAGAAACGAGAAATAAACCTACGTTGTGGGTATGAAGTGGATAACTTTGTATGATATCGGAGAGCTAAAATATGAAAGTAGGTGCTATTATCATAAAGTTAGAATATATTACTAAGTATTATAAATAGCGAGTGTGGAGTAATGGTGGATCGGTGTGCGGAATTGTCCTAGGCAATTGTTAACAAGACCGGTAATCACTATTGCAGTTTCATATCAGGGAGAGGCATAAGCTAACATACTTTCTCTACTTGAATCACATGCACATATGATTGGAACTCTAGCAAGCATCCGCAACTACTAAAGATCATTAAGGTAAAACCCAACCATAGCATTAAAGCATCAAGTCCTCTTTATTCCCATACGCAACAACCCCCTTACTCGGGTTTGTGTTTCAGTCACTCACCAACCCACTATAAGCGAATCATGAACATATTGCAACACCCTAAAGCGGGAATCCCTCATGCTTGCACGACATAGAGGGATCCATATGACAGCACCAAAGTAAAACATACAACTCATACTAATCTAGATCATCAATCAACCCAAAGACAAAGGATATCTACTCAAAACATCATAGGATGGCAACACATCATTGGATCATAATATGTGGCATAAAGCACCATGTTCTAGTAGGGATTATAGAGGGGTGCGGGAGAGTGAACCGCGTAAAAGAGATGAGGATGGTGATGATGATGGTGATGATGATGGTGATGTTGATGAAGACGATCACCGCGGCGAGGATTCTTCTCTCGATGGCACTCCGGTGCCACCAAGAGAGAGGAGGAGAGGTTCTCCCCCTTGTGCTTCCTCCTGCATGGCCTCCCCCTGGATGGGGAGAGGTTCCCTCTCTGGTCCTTGGCCTTCATGGTGATGATGGCCCCTCCGGCATCCTCCTCCATGCCCTCCGGTGATGATGGCCCCCTCCGGCAGGGTGCCGAAGAGGGCCTAGATTGGTTTTCGGTGGCTATGGAGGCTTCTGGCGGTGGAACTCCCGATCTAGGTTGATTTTCAGAGGTTTCTGTATTTACAGGAGAAGTCGGCGTTGATTTCATGTCAGGGGGCCCTCAGGGAGTCCACGAGGCAGGGGGCGCGCCCCCACCCTCGTGGGGCCCCCGTGACTCCCCTCTGGTAGTTTTCATTCCTGTATTTTTCATATTTTCCAGAAAAAATCTCCGTTGATTTTCATCGCATTCCAAGAACTTTTATTTCTGCACAAAAACAACACCTCGGTAGTTCTGCTGAAAACAACGTCAGTCCGGGTTAGTTCTAATCAAATCATACCAAAATCATATAAAAATATTGTAAACATGGCATGAATACTTCATAAATTATAGATACGTTGGAGACGTATCAGCATCCCTAGCTTAAGTCCTGCTCGTCCTCGAGTAGGTAAATTATAAAAGAAATAATTTATGAGGTGTGAATGCTAGCAAGTGCACAAGTTTGATCAATGATAGTTCCAATCACTTTTTCTAGCATCATTATATACAATAACAGTAGCTCATTTTCATAAAAACCTTTCATGATCAAGTAACAAGCTATTCACATGATAAAGTATAGATCATAAACTTTCTTGAAACTAACAAACTATATTCTTTGTCATCAAACAATTGCAAGTCATCTTATTTTCAGGAAGGATCTATGTCAAAGCTTTGATTTAGCAAACTCCACATACTCAAAAATCATTTAATCTTTCATAATTGCTAACACTCACGTGATATTTATGGGTTCAAAGTTTTAGTCGGACACAGAGAAAGATAGGGGCTTATAGATTCGCCTCCCAACCTTTTACCTCAAGGGTAATGTCAACAATAATAGTTCATGATAACTTACATCCAATTGGATATATATATATATATATATATATATATATTAGGATCTTTCCAACACGATGTGCTTGCGAAAGGATAAAATGTAAAAAGGAAAGGTGAAGATCACCATGACTCTTGCATAAGGGTAGAAGATAAAAGTAAAATATAGGCCCTTCGTAGAGGGAAGCAGAGGTTGTCATGCGTTTTTATGGTTGGATGCACAAAATCTTGATGCAAAAGAACGTCACTTTATATTGCCACTTGTGATATGGACCTTTATTATGCAGTTTGTCGCTTTTATTTCTTCCACATCACAAGATCGTATAAAGCTTATTTTCTCCACATTAATAGATCATACATATTTAGAGGGCTATTTTTATTGCATGCACCGATGACAACTTACTTGAAGGATCTTACTCAATCCATAGGTAGGTATGGTGGAATCTCATGGCAAAACTGTTTTTACGGAATGTTTGGAAGCACAAGTAGTATCTCTACTTGGTGCAAAGAATTTGGCTAGCATGAGGGGGGAAAGAAAGCTCAACATGTTGGATGATCCAATACAATATACTTTATTTCGAACATAAGAAAACATAACCCATTACATTGTCTTCCTTGTCCGACATCAACCTTTTAGCATGTCATATTTTAATGAGTGCTCACAATTACAAAAGATGTCCAAGATAGTATATTTATATGTGAAATCTCTCTTCCTTAAATATTCTTTCATGAATTGTTCAAGTGACCAATTCTACGTTTGCTAACTTTCAATAAGTTTACTACCTATACTTATTCTATGTGAAGTCATTACTCCCCATGGTATAAGCATATGAAACATATATAAATTCAGATTTATGGTATTCAATTATTCAACCATTTACTCATATGATATACGTGAAGCACGTGAGTAAATGACAAACTTCTCCAAAAGATAAGAGTGAAGGACATTGAGTAGTTAAATGATTAACTAGCCATGGGAGGATTCTTCTTTCATTTAATAATTCAGATCAAATGATTTTATTCAAACAGCAAGTACAATTGAAAATACGCTCCAAGCAAAACACATATTATGTGACGAATAAAAATATAGCTCCGAATAAGGTATACCGATAGTTTTGAAGACGAAAGAGGGGATGCCTTCCGGGGCATCCCCAAGCTTAGGCGCTTGAGTCTTACTTGAATATTATCATGGGGTGCCTTGGGCATCCCCAAGCTTAGGGTATTTCCACTCCTTATTCTCCTCATATCGATATCTCACCCAAAACTTGAAAACTTCAATCACACAAAACTTAACGGAACTTCGTGAGATAGGTTAGTATGATAAAGAGTAAACCATTCACTTTGGTACTGTCAAAGACAAGGTTCATAATTTTCCTCACACAATGCCTACTGTACCATATCATTTCTACAATTTATATTGAGAAATATAAGCCATAGAAACTAGAAAACAAGCAAACTATGCAATGAAAACAGAATCTGTCAGAAACAGAACAGTCTGTAATGATCTGAACATCAACCATACTTTTGATACTCAGAAAATTATGAAATAAATTGGTGGACGTGAGTAATTTGTCTATTGATCTTATGCAAAAAGAATCAGCACCGAAGCACTCTTATGTAAAGAATGGCAGCTAATCTCGTGAGTGCAAAGTTTCTATTTTTTACAGCAAGATCACATTAACTTTCACCCGAGTCTTCCCAAAGGTCTTAGGCACTTTATTGAAACAAAAGCTATAATACATGATTAATACAGTAGCTTAATAACGAGAACACACAAAAACAGTAAAGTTAAATATTGGGCTGTCTCCCAACAAGCGCTTTTCTTTAATGCCTTTTAACTAGGCATGATGATTTCAATGATGCTCACATAAAAGATAAGAATTGAAACATAAAGAGAGCATCATGAAGAATATGAATAGCATATTTAAATCTAACCCACTTCCTATGCCTAGGGATTTTGTGAGCACATAATTTATAGGAACAAGAATCAACTAGCATAGGAAGGCAAAACAAGTATAACTTCAAAACTTTAAGCACATAAAGAGGAAACTTGATATTATTGCAACTCCTACAAGCATACATTCCTCCCTCATAATAATTTTCAGTAGCATCATGAATGAATTCAACAACATAACCATCACATAAAGCATTATTTTCATGATCTACAAGCATATACATTTTTCTACTCTCCACATAAGCAAAATTCTTCTCATTCGGAATAGCGGGATCACTAGTTCCTAAAGTTGACACTCTTCCAAACCCTCTTTAGAAGATAGTATTATTCACACTCCAAAAGATATAAGTGAAGTTCATGGGGAATTCTACAATTAATATAAACTAACCAATATCCAAGCTCAAAATGTATAAGTGAAGCACACGAAGCATTTTATAAAACCGTACACAAACGATTTACGTGAAGCTCAAAGAGGAATTCTATAAGATCATACCTAAAAGATATAAGTGAAGCACATGAAGTATTCTATAAATTGATGAAGGGACATCTCATACTAGCATGGTTCTTAAAGAAAAAGAAAAAAACAAAGGACACAAATCATGTGAACAAAACAAAAACCGAGGTATATCGATAATTGTTGAAGAAGAAAGATGGGATGCCAACCGGGGCGTCCCCAAGCGTAGATGCTTGAGTATCCTTAGAATATTTACTTGGGGTGCCTTGGGCATCCCCAAGCTTGAGCTCTTGACTCTCTTTATTCTTCTCACATCGGTAACTCCTCGTTCTTCGAACACTTCATCCACACAAAACTTTAACAAAACTTTGTGAGATCCGTTAGTATAATAAAGTAAATCACTACCTTTAGGTACTGTTTAAAACTCATTCCAATTTCATATTAGAACTATATCTACTGTATTCCAACTTCTCTATGGTTCATACCCTCCGATACTAGCCATAGATGCATCAAAATAAGGAAACAACACACGAAAAACAGAATCTGTCTAAAACAGGACAGTATGTAGTAATCTGGAGGTTTAGTAAATTTCTGTAACTCCAAAAATTATGAAATACATTTGAAAATTTGAAAAATTTGTACATAAGTAATGTGAAAAAAGTTTCAGACCCATTTGACTTTCTAGTAAAAAATGTAAAATCACGCGCTACAGCCAAAGTTTCTGTTTTTTGTTCTGCACATAGTAAACAAGCAATCTAATCCTCCTAAAACCAAAGCTTGGCACATTATTTTTATAATACAATGGATATATATAATGGGATAATTATTTACAGAGAAACTTACATGACAAATTCTACATTGTTTCCGTGAGCATGAACACGAGTGCTCAAGGTTGACCCTCACTTCTTCAATGCATAACTTTCCAATCACTTCTCTTTTTGAAAAACTTTTTAGGCATGAGAGGCAAGTAATTTTTCTGCATTTTCATTCTTTAAATTTTTTTGTATGTTTCAACAACAACTAAACAGAAACAAAAAAGGAAAAGCAAAATCTACTTAGTGAAGAAAGCAAACAAGCACACACGAGAATATCAACCCCACGCTATTGCTCCCCGGCAACGGCGCCAGAAAAGAGCTTGATAATCCCCAAGTGCAGGGAATCATAGTAGCAATTTCAGGTGGAAGTGATAAGTATGGAGTGTCGAACCCACAAGGAGCTAAAGGTAAGATCAATACTCTCTCAAGCCCTATCTGCCACTGATATGACTCTACGTACACCGAACGTTTGCTTCCAACTAGAAACGAGAAATAAAACTAAGTTGTGGGTATGAAGTGGATAACTTTGTATGATAACGGAGAGCTAAAATATGAAACTAGGTGCTGTTATCATAAAGTTAGAATATATAACTACGTATTATAAATAGCGAGTGTGGAATAATGGTGGATCGGTGTGCGGAATTGTCCTAGGCAATTGTTAACAAGACCGGTAATCACTATTGCAGTTTCATATGAGGGCGAGGCATAAGCTAACATACTTTCTCTACTTGGATCATATGCACTTATGATTGGAAATCTAGCAAGCATCCGCAACTACTAAAGATCATTAAGGTAAAACCCAACCATAGCATTAAAGCATCAAGTCCTCTTTATTCCCATACGCAACAACCCCTTACTCGGGTTTGTGTTTCAGTCACTCACCAACCCACTATAAGCGAATCATGAACATATTGCAATGCCCTGCAGCGGGAATCCCTCATGCTTGCGCGACACGGAGGGCACCATAGGACAACACCAAAGTAAAACATACAACTCATACCAATCTAGATCATCAATCAACCCAAAGACAAAGGATATCTACTCAAAACATCATAGGATGGCAACACATCATTGGATCATAATATGTGGCATAAAGCACCATGTTCAAGTAGGGATTACAGCGGAGTGTGGGAGAGTGGACCGCGTAAAAGAGATGAGGATGGTGATGATGACGGTGATGTTGATGAAGACGATCACCGCGTCATGATTCCTCTCTCGATGGCACTCCAGTGCGACCAAGAGAGAGGATGAGAGGTTCTCCCCCTTGTGCTTCCTCCTCCATGGCCTCCCCCCCTAGATGGGGAGAGGTTCCCCCTCTGGTCCTTGGCCTTCATGGTGATGATGGCCCCTCCAGGATCCTCCTCCGTGCCCTCCGGTGATGATGGCCCACTCTAGCAGGGTGCCGGAGAGGGCCTAGATTAGTTTTCGGTGGCTACAGAGGCTTCTGGCGGCGGAACTCCCGATCTAGGTTAATTTTTGGAGGTTTTTGTATTTATAGGAGAAGTTGGCGTTGATTTCACGTCAGGGGGCCCTCGGGGAGTCCACGAGGCAGGGGGCGCGCCCCCCACCCTCGTGGGGCCCTCGTGACTCCCCTCTATTAGTTTTTCATTCCAGCATTTTTCATATTTTCCAGAAAAAATCTCCGTTGATTTTCATCGCATTCCGAGAACTTTTATTTCTACACAAAAACAACACCACGGTAGTTCTGCTGAAAACAACATCAGTCCGAGTTAGTTCTAATCAAATCATACCAAAATCATATAAAAATATTAGAAATATGGCATGGATACTTCATAAATTATAGATACGTTGGAGACGTATCAACAAGTAACAAGTAATAAAAGTAAATAAGGTGCAGCAAGATGGCCCAATCCTTTTTGTAGCAAAGGAAAAGCCTGGACAAACTCTTATATAAAGAAAAGCGCTCCCGAGGACACATGGGAATTATTGTCAAGCTAGTTTTTATCACGTTCATACGATTCACGTTCGGTACTTTGATAATTTGATATGTGGGTGGACCGGTGCTTGGGTACTGTCCTTCCTTGGACAAGCATCCCACTTATGATTAACCCCTCTTGCAAACATCCTCAACTACGAAAGAAGTATTAAGGTAAACCTAACCATCACATGAAACATATGGATCCAAATCAGCCCCTTACGAAGCAACTCATAAACTAGGGTTTAAGCTTCTGTCACTCTAGCAGCCCTTCATCTACTTATTACTCCCCAATGCCTTCCTCTAGGCCCAAACAATGGTGAAGTGTCATGTAGTCGACGTTCACATGACACCACTAGAGCAAAGACAACATACATCTCATCAAAATATCGAACGAATACCAAATTCACATGACTACTTATAGCAAGACTTCTCCCATGTCCTCAGGAACAAGCGTAACTACTCACAAATCATATTCATGTTCATAATCAGAGGGGTATTAATATGCATGAAGGATTTGAACATATGATATTCCACCAAATAAACCAACTAGCATCAACTACAAGGAGTAATCAACACTACTAGCAACCCACAGGTACCAATCTGAGGCTTTGGGACAAAGATTGGATACAAGATATGAACTAGGGTTTGAGATGAGTTGGTGCTGGTGAAGATGTTGATGGAGATTGAACCCCTCCCGATGAGAGGATCGATCATGATGATGGTGGTGATGATTTCCCCCTCCCGGAGGGAAGTTTCCCTGGCAGAACAGCTCTGTCGGAGCCCTTGATTGGTTCCGCCTCGTGGCAGCGGAGTTTCGTCTCGTGAGCTTGCTTATGATTTTTTTCCAGGACGAAAGACTCCATATAACCAAAGATGGGCATCAGGGGCCCATGAGGCAGGGGGCGCGTCCAGGGGGTAGGGCGCGCCCCCACCCTCGTGGATGGTGGGTGGCCCCCCTCTGGTACTTCTTTCTCCCAATATTTTTCATATATTCTAAAACGTGCTCCCTTGAAATTTCAAGACTTTTGGAGATGTGCAGAATAGGTCTCTAATATTTTCTCCTCTTCCAGCCCAGAATTCCAGCTGCCGGCATTCTCCCTCTTCATGTAAACCTTGTAAAATAAGAGAGAATAGGAATAAGTATTGTGACATAATGTGTAATAACAGGCCATAATGCAATACATATCAATATAAAAGCATGATGCAAAATGGACATATCAACTCCCCCAAGCTTAGACCTCGCTTGTCCTCAAGCGAAAGCCGAAATCAAAAAATATGTCCACATGTTTAGAGATAGAGGTGTCGATAAAATAAAATACGGACATGAGGGCATCTTGATCATTCTTATAACAGCAATATATATATATGTTCGTCACCCTGGGTGAGGAATTCTTATTCCTCACCCCAGCCATCTCTCATGGTCACAATTCTAAACGTAAGAAACAAAGGCATGTGGGGTAAAATTACAGCCTGAAAAAGGTAACCTGTCTATGTTCCGTAAAGCAAAAATGGAGTGCCATAATATTACTTCAAAAAGAATGAGGTAAGATTTGGTTCCTGGAAAGAAAGCCACGAGGTAAGATTACATCCATCATACCGTGTCAGCCCACATGCTGAGATTACAACAAAGGGTTAATTATCCTTTTGCCCTCAGTGGTGTCCATGTACTCAGTCTTGCCCTCAGATGCGAATTGTGCTCTGTTTTGCCCCTAGTCCGTGCGCACCGACTCGTTCCGTGAACTCTGCCGTCTCCGTCAGGTCATCCTTTTGACTCGGCCCTTACAGGTGGGACCAGGCGGCAGAGACGGCCAATTTTATTCAGACCATTGCACGCGTGGCTTGTGGGACCCAACAGAGAGCCGTTGAGCAGAGAGCCGTTGGCGGGTGTGCTATATAAGCGGGCGACAGCGGCGGTGACCACGGCGACAGAGAGCACGGCGGTGACCACGGCGAGAGAGAGAGCACGGCGGCGGGAAGCTAGCTATGGAGGGCGCGGCGATGGGAAGCTAGCAGTGGAGGGCGCATCGGCGTTGAGATCCCCTTCGGCACCGAGCTCCATGTCTTCCTCAAGCTCCCGCGCCACCTCGCGGATGCAGAGCCGGGCGCGTGTGGACATGCCTGTCTTCGTCTATCCACAGTGCCGGGCGGGCGTTGATCGGAGGGTTTCTCAGACACCGAGGAACCAGAATCGTCCATTCTACGTGTGCAGCGAGAATGGGGTAAGAATCGGGGCAATTGCACCATTTTTGTGGTCGGCATCTTTGAGCAATGGGTTGATCTGTTTGGTGTTCATGCAGGTGACATGCTTCTTTCTTTGGGTCGATGCTCTGTCCAAGACTCTGATGAATGAACTGCAAGAAGAGCATGAAGAATGGTTGCGCATGCTGCCACGAACGGCAGTGGCCGCACCACGAGCTCCGGAAAAAGAGATGGAGGGCCAAGCACACACTGATAGAGAGCTAGCTGTTGAGCTTAGGATGTTGAAGAAGAAGGTTAGGAAGCTTGAAGATCAAGCACTACCAATACCCATTTGCAAATACTTTTGGGCATTTGTAGGTATGGTAATCACACTGGTTGTAATGTTGAAAATGTATGGAAAGGCATGAATTATGGAGGAATTTGTAATCTTGAAACTTTTTGAGAAATTCACCTAGTTTAAATGTTGGTTAAAGTTGTTTAAATGTTGGAACAAAAAGAGAAGAAGTGACCAACATTTAAATATGTTGGAAAAAAAGAGAAGAAATTAGGAATTCAGAAACTTTTGATCAATGAAATGCAGCTCTCTGCTCTGCCTTTCTGTCCAAAAAAAGGTTGCTCTTGGGCCAAATTCAGAGCGTAGAGCCAAGTGCAGGCTAGACTAATGGGCCAACTGCATCCAATTAGGCCCATTCGGGGGTTCTCTTACGTATTTTTCTGTTTTCTATTCTGATTTAATTTAGGCAGTAAATCATAATGCTGAAACTTTTTGTGGAAGCTAATTGAATTATTCTGGAGCCAAACAATTAATGTTAGAAATTTTTTGGAGCTGTTAATTAATCCAATTCAAATACACCGTGATTTAAATCAAAGACCAAAATGTCATGGAAAATGTGCCTCAGCTCTGGTAGAGGTTTACGCCAGGTGCCAAAATAAATGAACATTTTTTAAGGGCATTACATTGAGAAAAACATAATTTGTCTAAAAATGAAGGGTGGAAAATGCACAAAAAATTGGTGCGGCTGGGGACTCGAACCCAGGACCGCGTTGGTTTGTGGTGTTTAGGGTTGCGCTGGTAACCGCTAGGACAGATGGCAAGACTTTGACATGGGTAGGGAAGGAAGGTATACATAGTGAGACTGTGATTTAAAAAAAAAAAGTTAGGCTGTGAATGTTTGCACACGCGTGAGAGTGGTTTTTCTTTGTTTTGCACTTAAATTTTGGAGGGTTGGAAGGTTGAAAATGTATGTTGCACTACCACATGATTTTGGTCAGAGTGGCACTTGGTTTAGGGTTAGAGTGGCACTTGGTCTAGGATTTAAAGGGAATAAATTTGCATGTTAGTTCATGACTTTTTGTTTGAATGAAACAGTGGGCTTCTCACCCCCTCCGATTTTCATTAATGAAGACCACAAGTTCTCGAACTTCATGACTTGTTTAGGGAAGAAATGATATGTTTGGGCATGGACATTTTTTAACACACATAATAAACACTAATAACTTAGATAAGATGGAACATACCGTACCATTACAATAACTTAGATAAGTTCACGGACAGTTCACAGACACATGACGAAACATGACACGACACGACATGACATAGAAAAGCAACAAAATAAAAAACGAAACATGACGAGCTTGACTCCGGGCTTGAACATCTTCATCTTGACCTCCTTCTTCCACCTTGGCCACGCGCGCCCCTTCAACACCGTCTTCATCTTCACACCTCCTCCTCCTCGTCGTAGGGAAGGGTGTGCATCTGGCCTGGAGCGGGGAAGATGCGCTCGTAGTTGCTGTAGATGTTGTAGACGGTGAAGAAGATGGCCTCGCAGCCACACCAAAAGACTTGGCCGAGGAGCTCGCGCGCGTCAAACGGGTTGATGAAGGTGACCATGAGCAGTAGGAGGATGCCGCCGCGGTCACGAACCTCGTTGAGGGTGAACATCCTCGGCAAGCCCCGTGGGAGGTGGGCATAGCCGGCTCTGAGGAAGGCGCGGGTGAGTTCGACGGAACCCCTCCACCTTGAAATAGCCCACACACGGAGCTCCCTCTCCACGAGCACGCCCGGTGGGTAGCGCAGCTCCGGCACGACAGGCGGGCGGTTGAAGGTCGGCCCGTTGAACTGCATATTCACTTGGTCTCGCTTGGGGAGGGCTCGGTCGCTTGGGTATTGGAAGTTGTAGAGGATCAGATCTGGCTTTTGGGTGGGAGAGGAAGAGAGGCACCCCATTTATAGGCCTGTGGGTGGGAGAGGAAGAGAGAAAGGATGAGAACGGTGCGTGTGTGAATCCGGACGCGTGTGTGTATCCGTTATGTTTTGCACACTTAAATTTTTGCACGAAAACGATGCATGGGGCGCGTGCGTGCATCTGAATCACTGCATAGCTCGTTGACCGGGCGGTGCATGTGAATCGCTGCCCTGAACCACTGCCCTGAACCACCTAGCTCGCCTCGCTAGCCTAGCTCGCCTAGCGCGCCTCGCTCGCCTCGCTCGCTTGCATGCACGTCGCCGCCTCCCACGCATGCTAACCCACATCGCCGCCTCCATGCATGCAAGGCCTGGAAAGGCTGAGACGGGCTATTTACTGCGGTCTCAGGCCCAGACAACGAGATGGCCCAACGGTCCATCCAGCGCGCCCGGTATTTGTTAAAAAAAACAATCTCCCAGTCAATCAGATTGCATCTCGCGGATCGCCCCCTCCTCCCCACAGATTCCTTCTAGAAGGGTTAGATCGACGGCCCTTGATCGCCGCTAGGGTTAGATGAACAGTCCTTGTTCAGCGCTAGGGTTAGCGGGGTTTGGGAGGGGTTTGGAGCAGTCAAAGCTATGTTTGACCAGATTTCAAATGAGTATAATAAATTAAATAAAAATCAGAAAAATAAAAAACCTGCGCACATAGTCTTCTTATGTCATATACTAACGATTTAAGTTGATAAACAAGCTTTACATACATTTAAATGATAAGTTCATGTGTATTGTATGATATCTCGAGTATCTCAAACTCTCTTGTATGAAGTGAAGAGAAGTGTTTTGGCGAAATGAACATGAAAATTTCAAAAAACTCACCACAGCTTCATTTTGGAGTGACTAAGAAGCATCCAGGCTTAGTTTTTCATTTTGATGTTTTACACTTGTTTAAATCTTGGTCAATGTTAAGTTTGACCAGAATTCAAATGAGCAAAACAAATTAAAAAAAATCAAAAAATGGAAAAACCAGCGCACATAGTGTGTACATATAGAATATATGTGTAGGAAAGTTATTTGGCTGATTTAGACAAGGTCGAAAAAAAACCTTGCTTAGAAATGAGGCCATTTACCCTACCTTTGGACCCCTCTTTTTGCACATTTTTCATGAAAATTTAAAAAACCTCACCACAACTTCATTTTGGATTGACTAAGAAGTATCCAGGCTTAGTTTTTCATTTTGATGTTTTAGACTTGTTTAAATCTTGGTCAAAGTTAGGTTTGACCAGAATTTAAATGAGCAAAACAAAATTCAAAAAAATCAAAAAAAGGAAAAACCATGTGCTCATTCAAACATCATCCAACAGATATTTAAACATCATGTCAAACATACTTCTAACATAGGTCCAACATCATCCAACAGAAATACAACATGTCAAGTGATAAATGTTTCATAATACAACTTCATCCCTTATTCATAATGTTTCATAATTATTCATAGATTGCGTTGGGGCTTCTGTCTGTTCCTTGAGCTTCTTGCCATCACTTTGCTCCTCATGCACCTTGTGCTCATTGTTTCTTCTCTTCTTCTCTTGGTTGTTGGTACCTTGTGCGTCTTCTTCAAACCTACCATAGAGCTGTGCAAAACATAAACGGTAATTAGATCATGTCAAGTGATAGATGTACAGTAGTATTTGACCCTTGCAAGATTTACATACCTAGCAGAACTCACAACAACAGAAGGTTGGTCACCATTTGGAGCCTCACTTGGATCATCATTTGGAGCCTCACTTGGATCACCATGATCACCATTTAGAGCCTCACTTGGATCATCACCATTTGGAGCCTCACTTGAATCATTATTTGGAGGATATTTTGGATCATCGTCAAAATCATGCGGCTGTTGACCATCATCATTTGGAACCTCGTCAAAATCCTCATCTGATGCAACCGGCTGTTGACCATCCTTTTCATCATCTGTTGAGGCAACCGGCTGCTGACCAACATTTTCATCGAAGCCTTCATCGAAACTCTCTCTGAAAGCTGGATCTACCGTGTTATCACAATACTTACCAAAATGACCAGACCCACCACACCTTGTGCACTTACGCTTCCTCGCTCCAAGTCCAGCTCCTTCGCTGCGAGGTCTGATTCGACTCTTCCTTGGTCTACCTGCTGCTCTCTTCAGAATTGGAGCGCAAAGCTTGAATCTAGGGTCCACCATGTCCCATTGTTGTTTTCCCTCCATAGCAGGCAAGGCATAAGCATATGTGGCTTTGAACCTTGCAACAGAGTAGTAATCATGCACATACTGCTATATGTTCCCTGCTGGACCTGGGAGAGAAGTGATGAAAAACAAGGCATGAATGCATGGCAACCCAGTTATCTGCCATTGCCTACAACTGCAAGTTCTAGCTTCTAAATCCACTAGATATCTCCATTCCCTCTTCTCTTTACCCAAATATGATATCTCTGCTGTGGTACCCGAGCAAAGAGTCATGTTCATTTCCAAGCCTGTTGTCTTCTGCTTCAGTTCATTCATCACGGCAGGGATGAGAATGTGGCCCATGAATTTTGCCTCGGCTATTCCTGCACGATAATGAAATTTCTGCATGTATTCTATCCTTATCCTGTCAAGCAAATCCACCACATAATGACCCTTTAGTTTCCAGATCGTTGAGTTGAAAGACTCTGCTAGATTATTGTGCACATAGTCAACTTTGCTCACTTCACTGAATTGGCTTCTGGCCCATAACTTGGAGTGGTGTGTTTCCAAGTATTCTTTCACTTTGGGATTCATGTATAACTGCCTCAAGTGGTAGTTGTGCTTCTTCACACTGCATGTCAAAGATGCTGGCCATAAATTGTCGGTATACACCTTTCCTTTGAATTTCTTCATGAAATTTGCAGCAAGGTGACACATGCATTCCCTATGCTCTACTCCAGGGAACACATTGTCCACGGCCACTTCTAAACCTTTGCAGGCATCGGTATGAATGACCAACCCATTGGGATGTGCAATAGCCCGGCGGAGATTATGCAAAAACCAAGTCCAGCTCTCCTCAGACTCTGTCTCCAGCACACCATAGGCAACTGGAAATACAAAACTATGTGCATCAACTGCACAAGCTGCTACTAACTGTCCTTTAAACCTCCCTGTGAGAAAAGTGGCATCAATAGCCAAATAAGGCCTGCAGCCTGCCAAAAAACCCCGGCGACAAGCCTCAAAGCAGACAAAAACCCTCCTAAAGCATTCCTTGGTCTTTGTCACTCCCCTGAATGTGTACTCCATGGTGTGGTGATCAATATCTACAATACTACCTGGGCTTGTCCTCTCCACTTCACCTTTGAATGAATACAACAATTGAAAACTTTCCTGCCAGTTACCATAAATAGAATCCATAGCATGTTGTTTACCATTGAACAACCTCATGTATGGTAAATCTATCTTGAACTTATCTTTGATGTTCTTCTGCAATTCCTTTGGACCCACTTGCTGGTTTTCTTTCACCCACTTCTTTACTTCTTCTGCCACCCATCTTGACTTGGCTCTACTGATTGTATCCTTCTTAAGGGTTGATTCCTGGCATGTGTGCTTAAAAGGGTTCACTTTGACCTGAACATTAGTGCTATTTCGCATTTTAGATGCAAGCAGCCTCCATGGACAACCTTCAGTCGGACAGTGCACTCTGTAACGTACTTGATCGCTCTTGTCAACTTTGAAAGTACGTTCTACCTTGATGTAGTATGTCACAAGTGCATTTCTACACTCATTCATGGATGCAAAAACTATACCTTCTTCCATATGAGGGTTCAAAGGGTCCCATTCAACAGCTACAAGGTCTTCGTCCTCACCCATCGCGTCATCAGCCACACGGACTGCATTGTGAGCCTCATCTTGGTTTTCAGTCCGAGGTGCCCGTTGTAAATTCCGAATAACATCAGAATATAGCTTCTCTTCATCAACCCCAGAATTGTAGCCATCAGGCTCCACTTCAAGGGGGACCCAACTGCTGTTGCCCACACTTGTCGAGCCACCACGTCGCCGTGCACCAACTGAACTGTTCTGGCTAGAGATGCCATTACGATGACTTGGTTCTCCCCGAGATGTTGCACCTGCCATCCTAGGTCCAAATGCCTGCTCAAGCACATCAACTTGCAGCCTCACATGAAAATTATCTTTCTCTTTATGCCTAACAAACATGGTAGCTAGCTCTTCATCATTACTAACTGTCACCCAATTCTTTTCCCCATCATAGTATTTGTATACCACTTCATCAAGCAAACTCCAAGGATATTGGCTACAAATTACCTCCCCAAATTGTCTGAAACTCCAATTACTAGCCATTGGCAACCGATAATCAAAACCTCCTTGGTATTTCTTCTTATCCTTTGCATCGAACATGTACCGGTCCCTTCTAATGTGCACCATGAAAGCAAACCGCAACTCCATCCTAACCGGCGAAAAACAGAGACACAATCCGCACACTAATTGGGTAAACCTACTCAAATCGAGTGTTCAAATGCACAACTAAGCTCAATATAAACAAGAGGCGAGACTTACCCCTCAGGAACCCAGTCGTGGACGCGGCGGATCTCCGGCCCGATGCCTGCCTCACCAAATACTTCAGGGTCGCCGCTGCTCACCATTTCGCCCTAGGGTTCTTCCTCCTAGTTCAAATAGCTCCAGCAACCCCCCACCTTTGAGCGCTCCGGCCGGGTGCACGGAAGGAGGCCGCGCCGCGGATCGAGCAGGTGGTGGGCGCCCCACCCGTGGCGTCGCAGGAAGGTGGTGGGCGTCACAGGTAGCTGTGGAGCGTAGGCACAGGGAGGTAGCGGCGGAGCAGGCCGTGCAGCTGGTGGCGGGGCAGGTGCTGGCCGCGACGCAGGTGGCGGCCGCGGCGCAGGACAGCCGACCGAGCGGATGGGTGTGAGCTAGAATGATTGGGGGATTTAGTTGCACAGGCCTACATGTCAGCTCCAGACCCACGTCCACGCGGTCCCACGTGTAAGCTCCGAACCCACAACCACTAATGCCGGCGGACAGAATGGACTCAAATATGGCTGTTTGGCCTCGTCATAGTTGCTGTGCTCGGACTAGGGGCGAAACTGAGGACAATTCGTATCTGAGGGCACAACTGAGCACATGGACACCACTGAGGGCAAAAGGATAATTAACCCTACAACAAACCACATGGAAATCATTTTCTTTTGAAGAAAGACGGCATCCACGTGAAAATATTTTGTCTTCTTTTTGCCACCTGTATAGTTTCAGCTTTGGGGACGTACATACTTATATATTATGCATGGATGCCTACCTTAGCATAGGATACAAAGAAGTATGGTCCCTCGCGTGTAGATAATTCTTTTTTTTAGTTGCCCGTGTAGATACTTACCAAGTACTGTAAGATTACATCGATAACTTGCATACAACGTAGGATAACAGGAATTGGCCTACTTCCAAAGAAAGCAAATTCAGAAAATCCATAGGAAAGCATTCAACCAACAGAATATAAATGGCGTGATAAACGGCGCCACAAACCCTGACCTTTTTTATGGGAAAATTTTGTTTTTGCCACTCTAAATTTTGCCAATTTTCCTTATGTCACTTTTGCCACTCTTAGTTTTTGACAATTGTCACAAATGCCATTCCTATGGCAAAAACAAAATTTTCAGAGTGGTAATTATGATACATTTCAAAAGCTAAGAGTGGCAAAAATGAAATAAAATTATTTTGCTTTTGCCACGAAATGGCAATTGTGATAATTGTCAAAAGCTAAGAGTGGCAAAAGTGAAATGTCAAAATCTAGAATGGCATAAGGAAAATTGGCAAAATCTAGAGTGGCAGAAACAAAATTTTCCCTTTTTCTATAGCTCAATAGTTCATTTTCCAGCAAAAAATACTTTCTTGAACTGTTTGACCGATAAGTGGGCTTATACAGTGCCGTTTAAATCCCTACTGACAATCTGGGTATTTAGCATCAGATATCTATTTCTTGGGACAAGGTGTTGGCGCCAGAGACACCTATCATTTACTTCAAACAGAAGTTACATTTCTGATATTACCATTTGTAATGGTCTTGCCGCTTCTGGGTGGGCTGACTTCTTCCCCTGCTGCTAAAATGCAGATGCTTCACTGCTAGTGTTCTTCAATTCAAATGAAGATACCAATTCGTGTCTGACTAGTTGCTATTGTATTGGATCATGCATCAGATCTCATTCAAAATGAATGGTCTCCCTCATTTTTGGTTGTTCAGCATGCACCGTATCTCATGCAGAACCCTGAGTACCTCGTGTATGGATTTTCTTTACCTTACTGGAGTAGTGCATGTCATCTAATCACTCTGAAAAGCAAAAATAAAATAAAAACTGAGGATAAATTACTTGCTCCAATAAATACAAAAATGTCATGTTAAAAGATAATGTGAAAAGGGCTACAATCAGATAGATTTGGCATTATTGCTGGAACTGAAGGGGGAAGCAAGGATCACTAAAAAGTTGCAGCAGGTTAAGAACTTACAAGTATGTATGAAATCTTTTTTTTGCAGGTCATATGAAATCCTATTTAAGTCACCATGAACTAATGAATACATTTTTACTGATGCATTCAGGTCAAAGAAAATAGCTGGTTGCTTTCATACTTCTTTTTTGCGAAAGGTTTCTTTCATAAATGGAAGATAAGATTGTCATAATTACATAATAGGAAATTACAAGAATCAAATATTGTAGCTAAATTATATAAGAGCACATCAAAAGCTGACATGTTCAAAATATTCATGGCAGACATGTCATTTTGGATCTTATAAACATACCAGCAATAGTAATTGCAGGATAAAAACATGCTTCGTCTCTTTGTACTTTGTTTATTTGAATCAAACCATTATCAATCATCTACTATCAATCTTTGGTTACACAAAACATAACATTCATCTAAGATAACCTTAGTGTGTGAGACAAAATAGCAAATCTTAATGATCTAGCATAGTGGTGCAACCCAATCAGTATGATACTGGAACATTCTTTGGCGATGCAGATAATTTTAAAAGAGCAAATTGCCAAATATGATAGGCTGAGATGTGCAGCTGTTCCAATGTTAGTATACACTAGCAGTGTCAACTCCTAATGTGTTATGTTACCTCTTACAAACTCTAAATATGCTACATGCTTTCTTTTGTATCTCTGGCTGCTTTTGTTTCCTAATACCATATTTAGTTAAGTCGACTACATATGAGATTTCCACAACATATAATAGATGTGGTTACCCCAGTTTCCATCCGCATTAAAAATTGGATATCATGGCTAAATCAACATAAGAGATGGCTGACATCTTAACTACTACAAAACTTGTTATGCAGCCACAACCCGAAATATCACGTCATAGTATTTTGAATACTAAAATGGTAATAGCAGTATCCAGCTTAAAACTTGCTTTCATATGCAATGTATCCTGCTTTTTTTCACTACACATTTAGCAAGTCCGACGTCAGGATTGCAGAAATAGCAGATGAGCGTAGCCAAAATCTTTCAAATACAGTGGCTTAAGTCAATAAATTTACACGAGGTCTCGACAAATGAACTTTCACATATTGTTGTGCAAGATGTCTAAAACAAACAAACCCAGGTGAAACAGTAACACCACCTTGAGTATAAAAAGCTCCCCAGATTCATCCTGAGTAAATAAGGCTTGAGCTCACATAATGCCACATCAGGCTACAACATAAATAGAAACAACAATGAAAATCTGTAATTTATCAGCTCCCCTTGCATTCAAACTGCACGTTGGCAACGTACAAAGTGGATTAAAGAGCACAGAACCTTTTTCCAATGAATGTGCGTGTAAGTATTGTATGGATTGTAGGGCTGAAACACAAAATTGGACTCTGCCCCAGAGATTTATTCTATCAGGTTAGCATTTGAGAAAGGCCATGTTCCACCTTGTGAAAATCTAATGGACACTGAATTCGAAAACAATGATTTAGTTGAGGCCAGAAAAATGAATTAACTACATAATAAAGTTGTAACCTACTCCAAAAGCAAACAAGACCAGTCGTAACATTGAAGGAGTACTCTTCTTGCCACTAGCAATACCGGGCTGCAAGTTGCTTTTCAGAATACCATCATGGAAATCAAATTCTAACGAATCTCCATTAAAATTCGTTCAGCTATGTTGGTGGATTTATTTAACATAGACGAGCTATTTCTACCAAGTCTACCTAAATCATAACATATTTCACCATATCAATCATACGATCATCTTATCTTACCCTATTCTGATTATTTGACACACCATATCAAAGAATTGGGTGAAACAATTAAATGCAAGAAAAGGAGAAGACACACACTCGGTGATTTTTCACAATCAGAACTGCTACCATAGTTGAGATTCACATATAGGAGAAATTTCCTGACCTATTGAGGCACTGATGGGCAGGCTCTGGAGGTTGGGGTGACGGGTGGCGCTCAGGTAGGGAGGTAGCGATCGATTCTACCGGTTTCTGGTGGAGAGGGAGCTAGGGATATGGCCTTGTCGATTCCAACTGATGAGGTCGCAGAGGAGAGCAAGGGGCTGATTCCCCTGCGTACAGCCGCCGCAAGGCCGCCGGCCGTCGTGAAGCCTCCTGCATTCCTGCTCGCCTCGACGCTGCCACCGGCCAACGGGGTCACACCCAGTGCCACAAGCAGCCGAGTCCACCCGTAGCTCCCGCCGTATCGCCGCCGAAACCTGCCTCCGCGTGCCGCCGAAACCGCTCGCCGCTTCCCCTCCCAGATTGAATCGGCCTGAAAACTGCGGGGACATGGGTTAGCTCCTAAACGGCGAAAAATTAGTCACAAGCGATGTAATAAAAGTTTTTTATGAGGGTCACAAGGAGCAATTGCGATGAAGTCCACCGGCTAGGTCGTTCGACCGGGTTAAGAATTACTTATTCTTCACTTTGGGTTATTAATAGAGTTCTATATATATATATATTGTCATATGATTTCTTATGCTAAAGTAACAATTCATTCACAATTTCAAGTATGAATTAGAAACTTCATTGAAAACTAACAAACTATAATCTCAGTCATTGAAGCAATTGTAATTTATCATAACATTAGAAAGAGTCAATATAAGAGCTTTTTAGCAAGTGCACATACTCAACTATCATTTCGTCTTTCACAATTGCTAACACTCACGCAATATTTATGGGTATTAAGTTTTAGTCGGACACAGAGAAAGCTAGGGGCTTATGGTTTTGCCTCCCAACCTTTTACCTCAAGGGCAATGTCAATAATAATAGTTCATGAAAAGTCACATCCAATTAGCTATATATATATCAGGACCTTTCCAACATATTGTGCTTGCCAAAGGATAAAATGTAAAAAGGGAAGGTGAAGATCACCGTGACTCTTGCATGATGTATAAGACAAGAATAAAAGATAGGCCCTTCGCAGAGGGAAGCAGAGGTTGTCATGTGCTTTGATGGTTGGATGCACAAAATCTTAATGCGAAAGAACGTCACTTTATATTGCCACTTGTGATATGGACCTTTATTATTCAGTCCTTCGCTTTTATTTCCACATCACAAGATCGTATAAAGCTTATTTTCTCCACACAAATAAATCATACATATTTAGAGAGCAATTTTTATTGCTTGGAACAATGACAACTTACTTGAAGGATCTTACTCAATCCATAGGTAGATATGGTGGACTCTCATGGCAAAACTGGGTTTAACGATATTTGGAAGCACAAGTAGTATCTCTACTTGGTGCAAACAATTTGGCTAGCATGAGAGGGAAACACAAGCTCAACATATTGGATGATCCATGACAATATAATTTATTTCGGATGAAAGAAAACATAACCCATTACGTTGTCTTCCTTGTCCAACATCAACTTTTTAGCATGTCATATTTTAATGAGTGCTCACAATCATAAAAGATGTCCAAGATAGTATATTTATATGTGAAAACCTCTCTTTCTTTATTACTTCCTATTAATTGCGAAGATGACCAAAACTATGTTTGTCAACTCTCAACAAATTTTATTCATCATACCCTTTATATGTGAAGTCATTACTCTCCATAAGATCCATATGATCTCTTTATTTCTATTTATTCTTTCTCTTTTCTTTTTATTCCCTCAAGATCATAGTAAGATAATCAAGCCCTTGACTCAACACTAATCTTTATTTTATATAGCTCACAGACTCGATTACATAGAAGGATCATAAAACAAAAATTCAAAACTAGATCATACTAAAATTTTATTCAACTGGATCAAGATATTACCAAAAGGATCGAACTAAGAAAAATGGTAAAGATAAAAGTGTGATGGTGATACGATACCGGGGCACTCCCCCAAGCTTGGCAGTTGCCAAGGGGAGTGCCCATACCCATGTGCTTATGTCTCTTTCTTCGGAGGTGGTGATGACGGAGTTGTTGATGGCGTGTGCTTCTTCCTTAATTTGCACTTGAGAATAGAATTTGCTCCCTTAGGTCATCGATCTCCTGCTCAAGGCTTAATATCTTTTTCCATACTTCCTGTTTATTCTCCTGCAAGAGGCAAAAAGGGATAAACTTGATCTTTGGTTTCTTTGCTCTATCGGGGAGGCTTGACTTTTTGAACTCCACATGCATGTCCCCAGGTTGGGGTAATGGGACTTCATCTTCATCTGAGCTCGTCTCCTCCTTCCCCCTAGGCTCATAGTCTTCTTCTTCCTCCATGGTCCAACCACAATGCTCCAAGTCCCCATAGACCTTATGATCTGCAAGGTAATCAGCCACATAGCTTTCTCCCTCCGAATCTTGGGATGACATATTGCTCTAATCTGCAGCAGAAACATCTCGAAACAAAAATAGAGGATGTTTGCGTGGCTCTTCTCTTTTCAGCTTTATCTTCATTAGCCGAGCATCGTTGCCCTCATTGTTAGAGGAGGAGGGAGATGACATGATGCGACAACCCTGGCAGAAAACAGCTCGAAACAAAAGAAGGAGATATTTGCGTGGTACGGTGATTAAAACCTTTGGGAGGTTATATAATGATTTTTTACCGACTAAAAGAGGTATCGTGCAAGAAAACAGAGTCCGGAGAGCACACAAGGTGCCCACGAGGCAGGGGGCGCACCCTCCACCCTTGTGGACGCCTCGTGTCCTTGCCGGACTACTTCTTATTTTCTTATTTTCTTAAATATTCTAAAACAGAGAAAAATTTCTATTAGAATTGTTTTGGAGTCAGTTTACTTACCGTACCACATACCTATTCCTTTTCGGAGTCTGAAACATTCTGGAAAGTGTCCTTTATGTATTCCTCTGGGGTTACGGTTTCAATAACATTAGTTTCAACATTTATGGGATTACATGAGATATAATGTTTGATTCTTTGACCGTTCACCACCCTCGGATTTGTGCCTTCGAAGTTGTTGTTTTTTATGGCACTGGAACGATAGACCTCCTCGATGACGTAAGGACCTTCCCATTTAGAGAGGAGTTTTCCTGCAAAAAATCTTAAACGAGAGTTGTATAACAATACATAATCACCTACATTAAACTCACGTTTTTGTATCCTTTTGTCATGCCATCTTTTAACCTTTTCTTTAAATAGTTTGGCATTCTCATAAGCCTGGGTTCTCCATTCATCAAGTGAGCTAATGCCAAAAAGCCTCTTTTCACCGGCAAGTTTTAAATCATAATTGAGCTCTTTAATGGTCCATAATGCCTTATGTTCTAGTTCGAGAGGTAAGTGACATGCTTTTCCATAAACCATCTTATACGGAGACATACCCATAGGATTTTTATATGTAGTTCTATAAGCCCATAATGCATCATCAAGTTTCTTCGACCAATTCTTTCTAGATCTATTAACAGTCTTTTGCAAAACTAATTTAAGCTCTCTATTGCTCAGTTCTACTTGATGTAACATCCCAAATTTTCAATTTGGAATGTTATACATAGATCATTCATGCATACCATATTTTATAGCATTTCGTTTCTCGATCCTCGAAAACCTAAGCAACTCAAGGACCCTCATAGAGAGTTGGGGATTTCTTTGTTTACATATTTGAATTCTATCAAATATTGAAACAAGGATTTTGGTTTTAATTATTTTTCTCTCTGAAAATATTTCATATTATAGAACTATAAACAGTAGGGTAAAACCCCACTGCAACTTTTATTAAATAAAAAAGGGAAAGAACACAATGTCTTAAGGGCTTGAGGTAAGCCCAGAAAAGAGAAAGAAAGAAAGAAATAAGAGAAAGAAGAGAGAAAAAGAAGAACTAAAAAATAAGAATAAAAAAAGGGAGAGAAACTATCAAAAAAATCTATACTACCCCTATAATTACAAGATGGACTCTAACCAAGCTGAAAATTGTGGCAGTAACTTATTCTTCATCCCGAATTTCAATAACTTAAGCTCTTCCAAATAGATGTGTTTCCAACCCTGAAAAGAGGGATTAATATGTTCAAAGATCTTGTTGTTTCTAGATATCCAAATATCCCAAGAACCTAGTATAATAATCTCCATGAAGAAAGGAAGCTGCAGTTTGTCTTTACGGTCTTGAAATGCTTCCAACACTGACAGGTTGCTTGTTCTAGTTGGGCAAATGTAATCCCAACATTGTGCAGTAAAAGGGCAACTCCAAAAAAGATGATGTAAAGTCTCCTCCTGATGACAATTTCGAACAACACAGTTATAATCATCCAGCTCAAAGTTTTTTCTTCTTAGTAGATTCCTAGTATTAACTCTGTCATGCAACAGTTGCCAGACGAAAATTTTGTGTTTAGGTTGACATGAGATGTTCCATATCCAACTGAAATGAGGTGGAGTTATCTTATATCCAATTAACACCTTATAAGCTTTGATTGAGGAGTAAAATTCATTGCCCCATATGTAGCTCCATGTGTCCCTCAACTGCAAGTGCTCTGAGTTTCTCAAAGAGATGCAAATATTTTCCATTTCAAGGAATTCCTCATAAGCTTGGGCGGTCAGTGGTAGGTGAAATAGATCCTAGAGATACTCAGTATGGATGACTTGATTGACAGTAATAGAGGCATTTCTGGCAAAAGTAATGAGGTGGTGAAATTTGTGTTTCATGACAAAGTCATGCCAACAATCATCCCAAAACAAAGCACTTTGACCATCTCCTACATTACATCTAGCAATTGCTTTGTATTGATCAATAAGAGCTAAATTTGACTTCCACCAGAAGGATCCCTCCCTGCTGTTGCCTGGCAGATTCCTAGTACTGTAGTATGTCTCCCAAACAAGATTTACCCAGGGAATATCATGTCTGTTGAAAAACTTATGAAGATTTTTCATGAGCAATGTCTTGTTGTGTGTGAAAATATCCATGACTCCTAAACCTCCTTGACTCTTGGGTCTACAGACATTTTTCCATGCCACAAGTGCTGGTCTACGATCCCTCAAATCAGGGCTCCTCCACAAGCAATGTCTCAAATATTTAATGATCTATTGCTTGATAGTAACAGGAATATCTAGGCAGCACATGAAGAAAATGGTTAATGAAGCAAACACTGATTTTACCAATAGTAATTTTCCTGCTTGGGTCATGAATGTAGATAGTCCAGCAAGTCTTTTGGCAATTCTTTGAACTAGTGGCAAACATTGCTCCATAGTTGGTTTGTAAATTCCCAGAGGTAATCCCAAGTATGTAAAAGGGAAGTGACCTCTTGAGCACTGCAATGTGTTTGTGAATATATCCACTCTGTCCTCTGCAACATTTATGGGCACCATGACTGACTTACCATAATTGCCAAAATAATTGAAATATTTCATATTAAAATATATGAGAGGAGATAATATGACTTCTCCAAAATAATTGAAATATTGGAGGAAAAATATTAAAATCAAATATTTGCTTTTATTCAGATTTTATTGCTATTTTATTCGTATTAGAAAAATTGCATGTTTTCCAAAATTGCATTTTAGGGCCAAGAAAATGTTCATCTCGTTCTAAATATTTTATTTAGACGATGAAAATTTGTTTTGGCATTTTTAGATTTTATTTTATTTTATAGGATTTATTTAAGTTCCGGTGAAATTATTAAAAGGAAAACTCAGCGCCCACTGGGCCGAAGCCCAGCCGAGCCGGCCCAACCGCCCCACGCCTCGTCTCTGACCTAGAGACCGCGAGCGCCGCCGCCGCTAGCCGAGTCCGGTCGGGACTCCTCCTCCCCGCGCCGCCTTGCCCCCTCCCCCAAGCACCCCCTCCTTAAATACACTGCCCCCGCACCCCACCCCGCCACCCAACCCGAGCTGCCCCCCGTCTAGACCGCGCCGCCGCCGCCTGCCGCCGCCGCCCCGCGCCGCCCCGCACCACCCGCCGCCGCAGCCCCGCTTCGCCGGAGCCGCCCCGCCTCGCCGGACCTTGCCGGAGGTATAAGCTGCCATTCGGTTTTTTTAGAAAAAACTAGGTTCATTTTTTCAGATCGGTTCACCGATTTTCTCGGTTTAGTTTATATAGCGGACGTTCGTCCGTACATTCGTTTTAACGAATGGTTTTCGCTTTTTAGTTACAGACAACGAACGTTCGTTCGTTAGCCTGTTCGTCAGTTTTCTTTTCTCGGATTTTCCACGATTATTTCCAATCGCGATTTCTGATCCGATTTTCGTTCGTTTATCGGAATCAGGCGATTCAAGTGCCTAGATCTTCGTCTCGAAACCCTCTTTCTGTTTAATCAACTTGAACAAGATTTTAGTACTGTAAAATTTGACTTTATTCCAGATTAGTAAACGGATCTTGTTTCTCTCACAGTTTGAGTTTCGTTGCTCCGTTTGATTTGATTCTTTTCGCAAACCGGTTTTCTTAAGTTGAACTTTCTGGTTAGATCTTCTTATTTGAGATTTACCCCTATTTCTTTGCTTCACTGCTTATGTATGCTATTGTTTGTTTGCGATAGAACATCCGGAGTGCGAAGTGTGCTACTACGAGTCCCTAGGTTTTGCGGATCGTCAGCAAGGCAAGTAGCAGATTGATCATACTCCTTCCATACCCAGTTTTTATGCATTAGTTCCAATCCTCAAACATTGCATGATTAGGATGTGATTAACATGTGGGACGGGAAGTATTTGATGAGGTAGAACCTATTGCCCTATTATATTCAAACCCTGGGAGTTACTTCTACGTAGTGCTTATATTGCTATGCTATGCTCCTAGATGTGGTTTGGGTGAGTGAATCCATGACAGATGTGAGATTGTTAATTAATGGTTCAACTTAAGGTGGCAACTTTAATACACATCTGGGTGGATTTTTTGTTGGGCACCTGGGGAATCCAGTGTTGTCCTAGGATATCCCGGAGTACCCGTGTGATCATCTTAAGGTCCGCCACCCAGGCTCAAAGGGAACTGAGATATTTTCATGCTAGAAACTTCCGTGTGCAGCCACAAGCTATTATGGGCTCTAGCATAGTTGAGTAAGTTGCGTGAAGCTTCCGAAGAGGTGGATCATCAGGTAGAGGGATGTAGGTTGGTATGGTCTGCCCGGAGTAAGGAGTTAATGCTTCTGAAAGACCGTGTCTCGGTCATCCGTTTCTCAAACACCATGTAGTGCGAGAAATCCAACGGAGGAGATCGAGTCTTGTGGGGAAAAGTGCGGAAACCTCTGCAGAGTGTATAAACTAATCATGGTTAGCCCTGTCCCCGGTTATGGACATCTTGAGTATCTAGTACTTGGAGTATCCTAAGTATCTCATCACTATTAAATAATATTGTTGGGTTGTTAACTACTTTAATTGGGATTGAGTTGGAGGAACCTTCTCAATGATGTTTCAACAACCATGATTGTTAAATAAAATATATTCCTTTGTTGTAGGGAAAAATTGGCTTTTCACAAAAACCATAACCATAGAGCTTTCCACCAGCCAAATATGCATGTAGTGATAGCATTATTCTGTTCTTGCTCTACTGTGTTATTCTGCCAGCATATTCCATGTGCTGACCCGTTTTCGGGCTGCAACGTATTATGTTGCAGACTTTTCAGACGAGGAGTAAGGTTCGTTAGGTCGTTGTCGTGCAGCTCAGCTATGCCGTTGGAGTTGATGGACTCACTTTATCTTCCAAGCCTTCCGCTGTTATCGTATTAGATGGCCTTAAGCCATATTTATTGTAATAAGTTCTCTTTTGAGACATTCGATGTAATAAGTGTGTGATTGCTACTCTGTCATAAATCCTCGAGTACTGTGTGTGTGTCAACATTACCGATCCAGGGATGACACTGAAGCACAGAGACTTGACCGTTTGAGGTCGGGTCGCTACAAGATGGTATCAGAGCACACGTTGAGTGTAGGACACGACCACTAAGCTAAAGCCCTAGATCACTATTCTCTTCTCACTTCTGACTCCTCTCCATTTTCTATTCTTTAGGATGGCAGACGCAAGGAACAAGTTTGCACAACCGGATGAAGACGCCCCCTTTGGAAGACACTTGAAGGAAGTCACTAGGTACTTGACCATTGGAATACCAAGTGAGGTAGTCCTGGATTAGGGGGTCTCCGGACAGCTGGACTATATCCTTCGGCCGGACTGTTGGGCTATGAAGATACAAGATTGAAGACTTCGTCCCGTGTCCGGATGGGAGTATCCTTGGCATGGAAGGCAAGCTAGGCAATACAGATATGAAGATCTCCTCCCTTGTAACCGACTCTGTGTAACCCTAGCCCCCTCCGGTGTCTATATAAACCAAAGGGTTTAGTCCGTAGGACAATATACAATCATACCATAGGCTAGCTTCTAGGGTTTAGCCTCTACGATCTCATGGTAGATCAACTCTTGTAATACTCATATCATCAAGAACAATCAAGCAGGACATAGGGTATTACCTCCGTCAAGAGGGCCCGAACCTGGGTAAACATCGTGTCCCCTGCTTCCTGTTACCATCCGCCTTAGCACAGTTCGGGACCCCCTACCCGAGATCCCCCGGTTTTGACACCGACATTGGTGCTTTCATTGAGAGTTCCACTGTGTCGTCACCATAAGGTTTGATGGCTCCTTCGATCATCGATAGCGATGCGGTCCAGGGTGAGGTTTTCCTCCCCGGGCAGATCTTTGTATTCGGCGGCTTTGCACTGTGGGCCAATTCACTTGGCCATCTGGAGCAGATCGAGAGCTACGCCCCTGCCATCAGGTCAGATTCGGAAACTTAAACTACACTGCTGACATTCGCGGAGACTTGATCTTCGACGGATTCGAGCCCGTGTCAGGTGCGCTGCACAATCACGACGAGCACGATGTAACTCTGCCGTTGGACAGTGTTCGGGAGATCGCACCTGCAACTACTCTGGCATTCAATCCGGAGCAAATTGCGCTATCCATGGACGGAGGGATAGACCCCGCCATGGAGGCCGCACTCTCAGTGGCGATAGAGCCAGATACTGACTTCACCCTTACGAGAGCCGTGTCACGAAACCACTGGATTCACCTCCGGCCACGGACTCCGAGCCGCTTACATCTGTGCCCGTCGAATCCGACTGGGCGCCGATCATGGAGTGCACCTCCACAGATATCTTTCAGCACTCGCCCTTTGGCGATGTGCTAAATTCATTAAGGTCCCTCTCCCTGTCAGGAGAACCTTGGCCGAACTATGTCCAGCGAGAATGGGATGCGGACGACGAAGAAATTCGCTGCCCACCCACCACCCACTTAGTAGCCACTATTGACGACTTAACCGACATGCTGAACTTCGACTCCGAAGACATCGACGGCATGGACGAAGATGCAGGAGACGAACAGGAACCAGCGCCCACAGGGCGCCGGACAGCCACTTCATCACATGACATATACATGATGAATACAACCAAAGAAGGCAATGGAGAAGAGAAAGCGGAGGATGGCCCCTCCAAGAAGCAACCCAATCGCCGACGTCAGTGGCGCCGCTCTAAGTCCCGCCATAGCAAAAACAGCGATAACATCGCAAGAGAAAATAACACTCCAGTCGACTCAAGAGGAAACGACGACCACATTGCCCCGACGGCAGAGCACGATGAAGCTGCAAGCGGCGAACATAGTACGGATCCAACGTCTGAACACGGCGACGCTGAGGATAACCCTTATCAAACCCCATATGGGGAGGAAAACAGTCCGGACGAAGATGCACACATCACCCTGGAAACGCACTTGGAGCAAGAGAACCTTCGCATAAGGCTTATTGCCACAGCGAGGAATCTGAAGAAGCAGAAGCAAAGGCTTAAGGCCATACAAAACACACTCAACAGCAGGTGGAACAAAGTGCTCGACAGCGAAGCAAAGTATGGTGGAAGTTACCACACAAAGAGCTATCTAAAGCACAAGCTGTTACCTGAATTCGACGACGAGGCCCTAGAGCCCACACAGCCAAATAATGAAACGGTCAACCGGCCGGATCCACCACCTTGTGACCGCGATAGAGCGGCTCACAAAGTCGCACATAAGTCAACACATGATCTACGTGAGGACTTGCGCAAAAAATCCGGTACGACCAGATCCATCTATGGATCTAGGAAGCGCGCTCCGGCACAAAATCAAAACCGAATATTACAACCGTCCGAACGCCATGGCACGTCCAAGTACAGGGGTGCCACACACCCCCTATGTTTCACCGATGAGGTGCTGGACCACGAATTCCCAGAAGGATTCAAACCAGTGAACATAGAAGCGTACGACAGGACCACAGACCCTGGGGTCTGGATTAAGGACTTTATCCTCCATATCCATATTGCTCGAGGAGACGATCTCCATGCCATTAAATACTTGCCCCTCAAGCTTAAAGGACCAGCTCGGCACTGGCAGAAAAGCCTCCTCGAAAACTCAACTAGAAGTTGGGAGGAGCTCGAAGACACTTTTCGGGTTAATTTTCAAGGGACCTACGGCCGACCTCCGAATGCAGACAATTTAAGTCATATAATTCAACAGTCCTGAGAGTCCGCCAGAAAGCTTTGGAACAGGTTTCTCACAAAAAAGAACCAAATCGTCGACTGTCCGGACGCTGAAGCCTTAGCAGCTTTCAAACACAGCGTCCGAGACGAATGGCTCACCAGACACCTCGGCCAAGAAAAACCGAGAACAATGGCAGCTCTAACAAGTCTCATGACCTGCTTCTGCGCGGGTGAAGAAAGCTGGTTAGCCCGCAGTAGCACCAGCGACCCAAGCACATCCGAAGTCAGGGATGGCAATGGAAAACCACGACGCAATAAAATCAAGCGTCAAAATAAAGAAGATAGCCCAGATAATATGGCGGTAAACGCCGGATTCAGGGGCTCTCGACCAGGTCAGCGAAAAAAGCCTTTCAAAGGCAGCAGAGACGGACCGTCTGGCCTAAACAAGATTCTTGAAAAACTATGTAAGATTCATGGCACCCCCGAAAAACCTACAAATCACACCCACCGAGAATGCTGGGTCTTCAAGAAGGCCGGTAAGCTAAACGCCGAACACATGGGGGGGCGGGGAGACACCAAGCGAAGACAAGGACGAGCCTCGCCAACAAAGCACTGGAGGACAGAAAAAAATCCCACCAGAGGTTAAAACAGTCAACATGATCCATGTGACAAAAAGGAGAAGCAAACATGCACTCCGAGACACACGCGCCATAGAGCCCGTCACCCTAGGTTCAACCCCTGGTTGGCCTGGCTGATCACTTTTGATCGCAGGGATCACGCGACAAGTATCCGGCACGAAGGATTGGCTGCCTTGGTGTTAGACCCAATAATAAACGGATACCATCTGACATGAGTGCTCATGGACGGCGGCAGTGGTCTAAATCTGATATATCAGGACACAGTCCGCAAAATGGGGATAGACCCGACAAAATAAGCCACCGTACTACTACCTTCAAGGGAGTAATACCAGGCCTCGAGGCCCGCTGCACGGGCTCTCTATTACTAGAGGTTGTATTCGGTTCTTCCAAAACTTCCAAAGCGAAAGGTTAACTTTCTACATCGCTCCATTCCGAAGTGGCTATCAGGCACTACTCGGAAGAGCGGCTTTCGCTCGTTTTAATGCAATCCCGCATTACGCTTCTCTCAAGCTTAAGATGCCTGGTCCACGTGGCACCATCACAGTTAGCGGAAATACTGAGCTTGCTCTAGCGCGGAAGAATGTGCGGCGGCTTTAGCCGCCGAGCACTAGACGGCCTCACCAACCAGAAAAAATGACAGGTCGTCAAGATCACAGACATGGTTAGACGAGTCCGGTGCACCACTACATATACATGAGATTGGTTTGAGGATCAAGCCCTCCTAGACGGTACCCGGGGCTTCCCGCGTGTAATCAGGGCTAGCCCACTCAAATTTTATTATCTTAAATTTTAATGGTTTATTGACAATAACCAATTTTCTGGCACGGCAACTTTCACCTAAGTTCTTCTCTTTTACAGATGACAATCATGCTACACCCGTCCAGGACACGGCACAACGGAGACACAAGCGCAGACGTGCAACAGGGACGTGCTCAAATGTTTCTTTTTAGATTAAGACCCTGTGTAAACCTTTTTTTACTGTCTCTTGTTGTTCACATCCTCCGGATACTCAATACAACCGAGAAGGATGCCGATGTGTTGGCATGTGGCCACGTCAGGATATTACACGTACCTGGACACCCGATGTTTATTATTAAGGGCATTGTTCAGCCCGGCATATGTTATAAAAACCGAATACCTTAGGGAGTGTTCGGCGTCGCGAGTTTGGCCTTATATGCATCAGCTATGAATCATGTCTTTGGTCAAATGTTGGGTTTGCCCGGCTCCCATGTTTTGGTACCTTACGTTCCACTATATCGGCTAAGGTAGCACAGGGAGAACTACTGCGATTGTGCCCTGGTTCATCTGGATGAGCACCTCAGTAGAGAAAGCCGAAAACTGACTGTCATGATATAGCGCGAGACTGGTCAACCACTCGATGACCCAGCGGAATCTTCGGGATTCCTCCACATTAACGAAGGGCCGTTTCCCGGTCATGTATGTATGCGCCCCGTATTCGGACGAGCGCAGAAGTACCAGGGCTATATAGTAGCCCCACCGTCAAACTCCTATGGCTAAGTGAAAGTGTTAAAGCAATATAGTCCGATTGCCTCGTTCGCTGCGCTACCACCTCCTTAATGGACCAAGACGTTGGATCAAGTGTGAATATGCGTTTTTTGCTAACACCCCTGCATTATATGCGTGGGGGCGGAAGCCGACGACTGCAAACTTTCAGGTTATATACATATATACATAAACGGCCGCACAGGAGGCATTATAATACTTTCAGGCAAAAGTATAAACACAGCCTTCATAACTCAATAAAACATTGTTTTTACAATGGGAGTACATGTCACTAGAGCATAATATTCTTCGAGCACTAAGCCTCTATCGAACGAGCGCCTTAAAGAACTTCTTCAAAGTAGTGCTCGGTAGCCACTCGGCCCACGGTCGTCCCCTGTGTTGCAACCGTGGTGGCCTCCATCTCTGCCCAGTATGTCTTGACACGGGCAAAGGCCATCCGTGCACCCGCTATGCATGCCGACCTCTTCATAGCATCAATGTGCGGCACAACACTAAGGAATTGTTGCACCAAACTAAAGTAACTATTCGGCCTTGGCCCTCCCGGCCATAGATGATCCACAATGGACCTCATGGCAAGTCCGGACAACCTATGGAGCTCGGCCCACTCGGCCATTTGCTCATTCAGCAGCAGTGGACGTACTGGAGCATGGAACTGTGACCAGAACAGCTTTTCCACTTCATGATCTCCTTGACCCTTGAAGTACTCGGCCGCATCAGCAGCACTTGCCGCCAAATCCACATAGGCATCCGCAAAACTCCATAGTTGATCAAGAGGAGCATACTTCAGATCTCTGAACTTAGTCCGCAACAAGAAGGACTTCCCAGCCACGATATCTGCAGCTTGATGCAGCTCCTCCTTCGTCGCTCTGATTTTAGAGCGGGCTTCCTTGGCTGCTACCATGGCCTTCTCTAGGTCCGTCGCCCTAGCTCGGCTTTCTTCTTCAAGAAGCTGGTAATGGTCAGCGGCATCTTTCAACTCAATGGCCATCTCAGCTATCCTTTCCTTGCCCTGGCGATGCGCGGACTGTTCGGCCCGCAGCTCTTCGACCACCCTTAGAGTGGCCGCATCGCTATTGCTTGCTTGTTCCTTGGCTCGGGCGAGTTCTGCCCGAAGGGTCTCCACGGTGACAGCTCCATCTGCAGTCATAACATATTAAAGATATTGGCATCCTGCTCCTCTTACTATGCGTTGATCATCGGAGAAATCACTTACCCTGTGCCTCGTCAAGCCGCTTGTTGACAAGCACAATGTCGGCATCTAGCGCATCAAGGTGCCGCTTTAGCTCGGCAAACCCATCAGTCTGGCTAGCCACCGGAGCTTCAGCCACCTGCACATAAAGGCGGTCTTGTTATTACCTGGGACTATGATCCTCTATTTGCCGCAGTTTTCGACGACAACCAGAGTCTCAGGGGCTACTATCTACATAGGGCACACCTAACATGTGCGGTACTGTCAAAAACATACACTATGTCACGTACCTCAAAGCCTTTTAGCAGACTCATAAAAGCTTCATGCAATCCGCTTTCAGCGGATGAAATCCTTTCAACTACCGTACTCATTAGCGTACGATGCACTTCTGAGATGGCCGCTTGCTCCAGAAGATCCTTCAGTGCGTCCGACCGCACACTATACGGTTCCGGGCTCTCTCTGTTGCTCTCTTTAGGAGCCGAATACTGAGGACTCTGGGTGGCCAATGGATTACCCCCTGGCCTTGGCGGATCAGGAGAAACCCTCCGCGACGACACTTCAGGGTCGCCCGCCTCATGAGGCGGGGTGGCAGGGGGAGGTGTTTCGCTCTCCATCATCTTCGGAAGAAGATCCCCCGAAGACGAACTCTGTCGAGATGGGCTAAGATACGAACTACAAGATATGAGCTTCGGTTATTGTCTTCAGAAGTAAGGTACAATATTTTCACTACTAAGTACTTTTTGATTACTTGCAGCTCGGTAGAGGGCTGATTCCCTTGCGGACACTGTGCGGCAAGGGTACCCCCCGGGGCAGGACCCTCTGGCGAAGACTTCTTCCCTCGTTTGGAAACCTCAGTTTCCGGATATTCAGAGGTGGTCCTCTTCCTTCCCCGGGGAGAGGAAATGTCATATTCTTCTCCCTGGTTGTCCTCCTTCGCGGAGGCGCTCGTTCCCCCGGTTAGGATGAGTAGTGAGCGAGGCTCGCTTCCGGCCTCTTTATTCCCTCCTTCCTCTTCCTTCGAGGGCACCTGATAAGGCGCCGGCTCTAGCATTCTGTCTAGTACTGGATTGGCCAAGCCCTCGGGAAGGGGGGCTGGACACCTGATCATCTTCCCCTTTGTTATCCAGTCCTGGTCAAAGAGCGACTTCTCAGAATGATGTTATGATGAATAAGAGAAACAATGTGTTCGGCCATTGGATTACTTACTTGGGTATCCGGGCGATTACAGCTCAGACCCGCATGCTCGGTGGTGTCCGAACACTTTATTTGTGATCTGAAGAACAACTTGTACATCTCCTCGAGCGTCATGCCGAGGAAGTGCTGAATGATTCGCGGTCACTCTGGGTTGAACTCCCACAAATGGAGAGGTCTACGTTTGCAAGGCGGGACCTGGCGAACTAGCATGACCTGCATCACCATGACCAGGTTGACGTCTCTCTCAATGAGATCTCGAATGCGACTCTGTAATATCGGCACATCCTTTACTGGACCCCAGTTTAGCCCCTCGCTGATCCATGATGTCAGTTGTGGTGGGGGGCCCGAGCGAAAGGCAGGGATGGCTGCCCACTTGGCACTTCGGGGAGCTGTGATATAAAACCACTCCCACTGCCACAAACTGGATACCACTGGGAAGGAACCCTGTGGCCATGGAGCGTCAGCACTTTTGCTTATTACGGCACCTCCGCACTCTACGTGCCGCCCCTCGATCATCTTCGGCTTCACATTGAAGGTCTTGAGCCACAGGCCGAAGTGAGGGGTAGTGCGGAGGAAGGCCTCACATACGACGATGAATGACGAGATGTGAAGGAGGGAATCCGGGGCCAGATCGTGGAAATCCAGCCCATAGTAGAACATGAGTCCCCTAACAAAGGGATCCAGAGCGAGGCCTAGTCCTCGGAGTAAGTGAGAGACAAACACAACACTCTCGTTGGGTTCAGGAGTAGGGATGACCTGCCCTTGGGCGGGCAGCCTGTGCGAGATTTCGGCGATCAGACATCTGGCCTATCTCAGCTTCTTGATGTCCTCCTCTGTGATAGAGGAAGGCATCCACCGACCTTGGAGGTTGGATCCGGACATAGTTGAAGGTCCAAAGCGCCTGACCTGAGCCTGGGGTGTTGGAACTCGAGGTGGGGGGAGGATTCGATTAAGCGCGAGAGGAAGAAGGGACAGGTCTTGGACTCTTTATAAAAAGGGTGAATGTCAAGCGTCCTCCTCGCGGCCGTTTTGGACTCGCCTAAAATCGAGGAGTCATACCAACGGGCACGAGTGGGTTACCCACGTCCGTATTGATGAGAATCCCGTAATAAGGGGGTAACAATCTTTGCTTCTACAAGACGTGTCAAGAAAACCACCTCGCGATATGTGCCGTGCTGGTTGAGAAAAACGGTTCGAATAATGACCGAGCCATGACGTAACATCGTGTTGTCAAAACACGTCAGCATATTAGATTTGTGGAAATATTATTCTCTCTACGGTGGTATGTGGAAATTATTTTGTAGGGCTAGACACTATCGTTGGGTCCAAAATCTTCTGTGGAATAAACGGAGGAGGAACCCACCTTGCAATGCCGAAGACAATACTATGCACCGGACTCATCATCATTGAAGCCTGGTTCAGGGGCTACTGAGGGAGTCCTGGATTAGGGGGTCTCCGGACAGCCGGACTATATCCTTCAGCTGGACTATTGGGCTATGAAGATACAAGATTGAAGACTTCGTACCGTGTCCGGATGGGACTCTCCTTGGCGTGGAAGGCAAGCTAGGCAATACGGATATGAAGATCTCCTCCCTTGTAACCAACTCTGTGTAACCCTAGCCCCCTCCGGTGTCTATATAAACCGGAGGGTTTAGTCCGTAGGACAACATACAATCATACCATAGGCTAGCTTCTAGGGTTTAGCCTCTACGATCTCGTGGTAGATCAACTCTTGTAATACTCATATCATCAAGAACAATCAAGCAGGACGTAGGGTATTACCTCCATCAAGAGGGCCCGAACCTGGGTAAACATCGTGTCCCCTGCTTCCTGTTACCATCCGCCTTAGACGCACAGTTCGGGACCCCCTACCCGAGATCCGCCGGTTTTGACACCGACACCAAGCTTCACCGGGATTTACAATGCCACTTTACCAGAAGAGGAGCGATGGATGATTCAAGTTCAAGTTCCATGAAGGACATTTACACCAGTCACTAAGCCCATAGAGTTTTCCTTCGGTGCACCAACCTGGAGTCTAGGAAAGAGTATGGTAGCTCACATCACCATGGGATGCATTGGAGAAGTTTATCATAAGGAGCTTAAGGATACTATCTATCAGATTTGTGGGCACCGAGACGAGCAGTGGGAGATGATCAGTACCAGGAAGGATAGATCAATTGCAGCTTTCATCCAGGAGTTAAACCAGCACATTCGTCGCCAGGAGAACCACATGTGCGCGGGAATTATAGATCTGAAGAAGGCGATGACTAGGATCATGGAACTGGAGGAAGAACTTAAGGCTACACGTGAATATTATGAGGAGGAAATCGTCGTACTAGTGGAGAATAATGACGATCTGGAAAGGAAGCTAGGAGTATTCATGGGAGACCCCGCACCAGGAGGAGAAGACAAAGAACCCAAAGAGATTCGCCCGGAGGACTACATCATCATCGACAACACCGACACGGACCCCGACGATAGCGATGATGACTATGAAGATGAAGCTGGAGCAGACATCATGGAGTCTTCAACCGAGGAATATTTTTAGTAGACCACCACATCAATAGTAGTATTGCACCATATATATAGTATAGTCCGATCACTTTTGTAATGATAGTTAGATCGATTGTATGCCCTTGCTTGATTGATTGAGTGAAATGATTGTGTTTGTCTCATGTGCATATGGGTAGTGTTTTTCTCATTAGACCTCCTTCTATTCTAATCTCTCCCCTCTAAACCCATCAGGTGCCTCCGAGATGTGACCCCGGATTTACTTTCCCACCGGAGCTCACTCAGTTGATCCAGCAGCAGAATACCCTGATGCAGTTGTTAGTTCAGAACCAAGGCAACAACAACAACAACCCACTGCCACCACCACCAGTTGACAACTTAGCCCGCTTTATGAGGTTGCAGCCACCGGTGTTTTCCAGTAGCACCGAGCCGATAGTGGCAGATGATTGGCTCCACAGGATTGGAAGGGAGTTAACCACTGCAGGATGTACAGATGCTGAGAAGGTGCATTTTTCCGCACATCAATTGGATGGACCAGCAGCCTCATGGTGGGAGAATTACACTGTCACCAACCCTATAGCCACTGTTACATGGGACCAGTTTCAGCAAGCTTTCCGTACAACCCATGTCTCAACTAGAGCTATGAGTATGAAGAAGCGTGAGTTTCACAACTTATGCCAGGGGAACCGTATTGTGGCTCAGTACGCGGATGAGTTTAGCAAGTTATCTCGCTATGCCCCTGACGATGTGGCCATAGATGCCGCAAAGCAGGAGAAGTTTATGGAAGGGCTGAATGATGAGATGAACATGCAGTTGATGGTGGCAACATTCAACAACTACCAGGAGTTGGTAGATAAGGCTCTTATGATTGAAGGGAAGCAGCAGTTGATTGAGAGCCGTAAGAGGAAGTATGGACAAGGAAGGTACAATTCAGGAGCTCAGCAGAAGCCTCGCCTAACCCCAAACTCGGGAGGACTTGTTCATAACCATGGAGGCCACACCCACAATGGAGGAAGTACCCATAATCATACTGGCCCAAGGAATGGGAATGGGAATGGAGCAAGCAACAATCAGAACCGTTCCAATCCAGCCACACCCACCAAGAGAGCCCTAATCCACGTTACTTGTTTCAAGTGTGGGAAGACTAGACACTATGCCATGGAGCGCCCTGAAGCGAAGAATGGAAATGATAATGGGAGCGCTGGAAAGAAGCCCAATCCATTCAACAAAGGACAAGTGAACCACGTTAACGTGGAGCAGGTTGAAGAGCAGCCAGACGTAGTTATTGGTAAGTTTTTGGTTAAGTCTTTTACCGCCCTTGTTCTTTTTGATACTGGTGCATCGCATTCATACATATCAAGGGAATTCGTGGATAAGTTTAAACTACCAACCCAAACCCTTAGGACCCCTCTGTTAGTGAGTTCACCTGGAGCAGAGTATATGGCTAGTCGATGGTGCGACCAGATACCCTTAACCATTGGTAGCCATGTTTTTCCGTCCGACCTAATAATCTTGGAGTCACAAGGATTGGATGTGATATTAGGCATGGACTGGATGTCAAAGTATGGAGGAAGCATTAACTGTGTTAGTAAGTCAATTTGTCTCACCACCCCTAAGGGAAAAAGGATTAAGTATGTATCTAGGCATGCGCCAAGGAGTAGACAAGTGAATACCCTCATAGGATTTGTTCAGGAGGAAGTGCCTGTAGTGAAGGATTACCCGGATGTTTTTACAGAAGAGTTACCAGGCATGCCACCGGATCGAGACATCGAGTTTTTGATACAACTATTGCCAGGCACCGGGCCAATATTAAAGAGACCATATCAGATGCCCGCAAATGATCTGGAGGAGATTAAGAAACAGATCAAGGAGTTATTGGAGAAAGGTTACATTCGACGGGGTTCATCACCATGGGGAGCCCCAGTGCTTTTGGTTGAGAAGAAGGATAAGTCTCTAAGAATGGTTGTTGATTATCGTGCGTTAAATGAGGTGACGATCAAGAACAAATACCCACTACCGATGATCAATGATTTGCTTGACCAGCTGCAAGGAGCCAAGGTGTTTTCAAAGATCGATCTGCGATCTGGATATCACCAGCTGAAGATACGAGAAAAGGACATACCAAAGACATCATTCACCACACGGTACGGGTTGTATGAATATACGGTCATGTCGTTTGGACTGACAAACGCCCCTGCCTACTTCATGAGCATGATGAACAAAGTGTTGATGGAATATTTGGATAAGTTTGTTGTGGTGTTCATTGATGATATAATGGTATACTTGAAGAATGAGGAGGAGCACAAAGAGCATTTGCGTTTAGTTCTCGAGAAACTCAGGGAACATCAGTTGTATGCCAAGTTCAGCAAATGCGAGTTTTGGCTGAAGGAAGTTGGATTCCTTGGACATGTTATATCAGGAGAAGGTATAGCAGTAGATCCCACCAAAGTTCAGTCAGTCACTGAATGGTTGGCACCCACTTCAGTTAGCGAGATCCGTAGTTTTCTTAGACTCGCGGGATACTATCGGAGATTCATTGAGAATTTTTCCAAGATTGCGAAGCCAATGACGGAGTTATTGAAGAAGGATACCAAATTTAAATGGACGGAAGAATGTGAGGCGAGTTTTCAGGAGTTAAAGAAACGTTTGACTACAGCCCCAGTGCTGATTCTGCCGGATATATGTAAGGAGTTTCAAGTGTATTGCGATGTCTGTCGCCTAGGACTTGGAAGTGTGATTATGCAGGACGGAAGAGTTGTTTCGTATGCCTCACGACAACTAAAACCGCACGAATTGAATTATGCCACACATGATTTGGAGTTGGCAGCCGTAGTGCATGCGTTGAAGACCTGGAGACATTACCTTATTGGAAATCGTTGTGATGTGTACACGGATCATAAGAGTTTGAAGTACATTTTCACACAGAAGGAGCTGAACCTTAGGCAGAGGAGATGGTTGGAGCTTACAAAGGATTATGACATGAAGCTTCACAATCATCCAGGCAAGGCCAATGTTGTAGCAGACGCTTTGAGTCGGAAGAGTTATGCCAACACCCTAGTAAGCACGGGATTGCCAAAAGAGTTAGCAGAGGATCTCGAGGAACTTCGATTGGAGATTGTTCCTAGAGGTTTGGTTGCAACAATGGAGGTTCAGTCTACATTGTTAGGAAAGATTCGAGAAGCTCGGAAACATGACAAAGAGATTGCTGAGATAAAGGAGAGAATGAGCGAAGGAAATGCCAAAGGTTTTCGTGAGGATGAGCACGACACCTTATGGTTTGAAGACCGTGTTTATGTGCCCAATAACACAGAGATCAGGAAGTTAATACTTCAGGAGGCTCATGACTCACCATACTCGATACACCCCGGAAACACCAAGATGTATTTGGATTTGAAGGAACATTTCTGGTGGACTGGTATGAAGAAGGATATTGCCGAGTATGTAGCCGTATGTGATGTATGTCAGAGAGTGAAGGCTGAGCATCAAAAGCTAGCAGGATTGTTATAGACTATGCCGATACCCGAATGGAAGTGGGATAAACTTGGCATGGATTTCATCACTGGATTACCCAGGACCAAATCAGGATATGATTCTATATGGGTAGTAGTGGATCGCTTGACCAAAGTAGCTCACTTTATCCAAGTGAAAACCACCTATACAAGTGCAAAGTTGGCGAAGATATATATGACCAGGATCGTATGTCTGCATGGAGTTCCGAGGACAATCGTATCAGATAGAGGAACACAGTCCACTTCAAAGTTTTGGCATCAGCTGCACCAAACTTTGGGAACAAGGTTGGATTTTAGTACATCATTCCACCCGCAGACAGATGGACAGACCGAGAGAGTCAACCAAATTCTGGAGGATATGTTGAGGGCCTATGCGCTAGATTATGGATCTAGTTGGGATGACAATTTGCCCTACGCGGAGTTCTCATACAACAATAGCTACCAAGCCAGTTTGAAGATGGCACCGTTCGAAGCCCTGTATGGACGAAGGTGCAGAACACAGTTGATGTGGGATGAAGTCGGAGACCGACAGTTGTTTGGACCAGATTTAATTAAGGAGTCTGAGGAGAAAGTTAAGCTGATCCGAGATAGACTGAAGGTTGCTCAGTCCAGGCAAAAGAGTTATGTGGATTCGAAATGCAAAGAGGTAACCTATGAAATTGGAGATAGAGCATATCTGCGAGTATCACCCTTGCGAGGAGTGAAACGTTTTGGAGTAAAAGGAAAATTGGCCCCGAGATTTGTAGGACCGTATTGTGTTTTGGAACATATGGGAGAAGTTGCCTACAAGTTGGAGTTACCTGAAGGACTGTCAGGAGTTCATGATGTATTTCATATTTCACAGCTGAAGAAGTGTCATGCTGAGATGGCCGATATACCGTTAAGAGATACCGTACCCTTGGATGCAATTCAGTTGGACAGTGATTTGACCTATGAGGAAAAGCCAGTCAGGATTCTTGAATTTGCCAGCCGAGTCACCCACAGTAAGGTTATCAAGTTTTGCAAAGTTCAGTGGAGCCACCATACCGAGGATGAAGCCACCTGGGAACGAGAGGATGATCTTCGCAAAGACCACCCACACCTATTTTCTAGCAAACCCGAATCTCGAGGGCGAGATTCATCTTAAGGGGGGGTAGGTTTGTAACATCCCAAATTTTCAATTTCGAATGTTATACATAGATCATTCATGCATACCATATTTTATTGCATTTCGTTTCTCGATCCTCGAAGACCTAAGCATCTCAAGGACCCTCGAAGAGAGTTGGGGATTTCTTTGTTTACATATTTGAATTCTATCAAATATTGAAACGGGGATTTTGGTTTTAATTATTTTCTCTCCAAAAATATTTTATATTAAAATACATGAGAGGATATAATATGACTTCTCCAAAATAATTGAAATATTGGAGGAAAATATTAAAATAAAATATTTGATTTTATTCAGATTCTATTGCTATTTTATTCGCATTAGAAAAATTGCACGTTTTGAAAATTGCATTTTAGAGCCAAGAAAATGTTCATCTAATTCTAAATATTTTATTTAGATGGTGAAAATTTGTTTTGGCATTTCTAGATTCTTATTTTATTTTCTAGGATTTATTTAAGTTTCGACGAAATTATTAAAAAAAACTCAGCGCCCACTGGGCCGAAGCCCAGCCGAGCTGGCCCAACCGCCCCGTGCCTCGTCTCCGACCTGGAGACCGCGAGCGCCGCCACCGCTAGCCGAGTCCGGCCGGGACTCCTCCCCCCCCCGCCGCCTTGCCCCCTCCCCCAAGCACCCCCTCCTTAAATACACCGCCCCCGCACCCCACCCCGCCACCCAACCCGAGCCGCCCCGCCGCCTAGACCGTGCCGCCGCCTAGCGCCGCGTCGCCGCCTGCCGTCGCCGCCCCGCACCACCCGCGGCCGCCCCGCTTCGCCGGAGCCGCCCCGCCTCGCCGGAGGTATAAGCCGTCGTTTAGTTTAAAAAAAACGGTTCGGTTTTTTTAGACAAACCTAGGTTCGTTTTTTTCAGATCGGTTCACCGGTTTTCTCGGTTTAGTTTATATAGCGGACATTCGTCCGTACGTTCGTTTTAACGAACGGTTTTCGCTCGTTAGTTACAGACAACGAATGTTCGTTCGTTAGCCTGTTCGTCAATTTTCTTTTCTCGGATTTTCCGCGATTATTTTCAATCGCGATTTCTGATCCGATTTTCGTTTCAGTTTATCTTTTTGCTCATTTATCGGAATCAGGCGATTCAAGCGCCTAGATCTTCGTCTCGAAACCCTCTTTCTATTTAATCAACTTGAACAAGATTTTGGTACTGTAAAATTTGACTTTAGTCCATAGTAGTAAATGGCTCTTGTTTCTCTCGCAGTTTGAGTTTCGTTGCTCCGTTTGATTTGATTCTTTTCGCAAACCGGAGTTCTTAAGTTGAACTTTCTTGTTAGATCTTCTTATTTGAGATTTACCCGTGTTTCTTTGCTTGACTGCTTATGTATGCTATTGTTTGTTTGCGATAGAACATCCGGAGTGCGAAGCGTGCTACTACGAGCCCCTAGGTTTTGCGAATCATCAGCAAGGCAAGTAACACATTGATCATACTCCTTCCATACCCAGTTTTTATGCATTAGTTCCAATCCTCAAACATTGCATGATTAGGATGTGATTAACATGTGGGACGGGAAGTATTTGATGAGGTAGAACCTATTGCCCTGTTATATTCAAACCCTGGGAGTTACTTCTACGTATTGCTTATATTGCTATGCTATGCTCGTAGACATGGTTTGGGTGAGTGAATCCATGACAGATGTGAGATTGTTAATTAATGGTTTAACTTAAGGTGGCAACTTTAATACACATCTGGGTGGATTGTTTGTTGGGCACCTGGGGAATCCAGTGTTGTCCTAGGATATCCCGGAGTGCCCGTGTGATCATCCTAAGGTCCGCCATCCAGGCTCAAAGGGAACTGAGATATTTTCATGCTAGAAACTTCCGTGTGCATCCACAAGCTATTATGGGCTCTAGCATAGTTGAGTAAGTTGCGTGAAGCTTCCGAAGAGGTGGATCAGCAGGTAGAGGGATGTAGGTTGGTATGGTCTGCCCGGAGTAAGGAGTTAATGCTTCTGAAAGACTATGTCTCGGTCATTCGTTTCTCAAACACCATGTAGTGCAAGAAATCCAACGGAGGAGATCGAGTCTTGTGGGGAAAAGTGCGCAAACCTCTGCAGAGTGTATAAACAAATCATGGTTAGCCGTGTCCCTGGTTATGGACATCTTGAGTATCTAGTACTTGGAGTATCCTAAGTATCTCATCACTATTAAATAATATTGTTGGGTTGTTAACTACTTTAATTGGGATTGAGTTGGAGGAACCTTCTCAATGATGTTTCAACTACCATGATAGTTAAATAAAATCAATTACTTTGTTGTAGGGAAAATTGGTTTTTTGCAAAAACCATAACCATAGAGCTTTCCACCAGCCAAATATGCATGTAGTGATAGCATTATTCTGTTCTTGCTCTACTGTGTTATTCTGCCAGCATATTCCATGTGCTGACCCGTTTTCGGGCTACAACGTATTACGTTGCAGACTTTTCAGACGAGGAGTAAGGTTCGTTAGGTCTTTGCCGTGCAGCTCAGCTATGCCGTTGGAGTTGATGGACTCACTTTATCTTCCAAGCCTTCTCCTGTTATCATATTAGATGGCCTTAAGCCATATTTATTGTAATAAGTTCTCTTTTGAGACATTCGATGTAATAAGTGTGTGATTGCTAATCTGTTATAAATCCTCGAGTACTGTGTGTGTCAGCATTACCGATCCAGGGATGACACTGAAGCATAGAGACTTGACCGTTTGAGGTCGGGTCGCTACACTTGACCACTAGACTGTGGATGATATGGAGATGCAATTATATGATTAACATCATACTTAGCAAGCATCTTACGAAAAGCACCATGAATAAAATGTGAACCACAATTAGTCATTAAATATCTAGGGACTCCAAACCTCGGAAAAATAAATTCTTTAAGCATCTTAATAGAGGTGTTATGATCAGCACTACTAGTTGGAATAGCTTCTACCCACTTAGTAACGTAATCAACAACAACTAAAATATGAGTATACCCATTAGAGGTAGGAAACGGTCCCATATAATCAAAGCCCCAAACATCAAATGGTTCAATGATAAGTGAATAATTCATAGGCATTTCTTGACGTCTACTAACACTACCAATTCTTTGACGTTCATCACAAGACAAAACAAACTTACGGGCATCCTTGAAGAGAGTAGGCCAATAAAAACCGGATTGCAATACCTTATGTGCAGTTCTATCTCCAGCTTGGTGTCCTCCATAAGCCTCGGAGTGACACTTGCGTAGGATCTGTTCCTGTTCATGCTCAGGTACACAACGTCTAATAACACCATCTACTCCTTTATAAAGGTGTGGGTCATCCCAAAAGTAATGTTTTAAATCATAGAAAAACTTTTTCTTTTGCTGGTATGTGAAACTAGGTGGTATAAACTTAGCAACAATATAATTAGCATAATCAGCATACCATGGAGCATTACGAGAAGCATTTATGACAGCTAATTGCTCACCAGGAAAGCTGTCATCAATAGGTAGTGAGTCATCAAGAATATTCTCTAACCTAGACAAGTTTTCTGCAATGGGGTTCTCAGCTCCCTTTCTATCAATAATATGCAAATCAAATTCTTGTAGCAAGAAAACCCATCTCATAAGTCTAGGTTTAGCATCTTTCTTTTCCATAAGATATCTAATAGCAGCATGATCAGTGTGAACAGTTAGTTTAGAATCAACTATATAAGGTCTGAACTTATCACAAGTAAATACAACCGCTAAAACTCCTTTTCAGTAGTAGCATAATTTCTTTGAGCACTGTCTAGAGTTTTACTAGCATATTGGATAACATTTAATTTCTTATCAACTCTTTGTCCTAGAACAGCCCCTACAGCATAATCACTAGCATCACACATAATTTCAAATGGTAAATTCCAATCAGGAGGCTGAACAATAGGTGCAGAAATCAAAGCTTTATTAAGTATTTCAAATGCTTCTACACAATCATCATCAAATACAAAAGCAACATCTTTTTCTAAGAGATTAGTCAGAGGCCTAGAAATTTTAGAGAATTCCTTGATGAACCTCCTATAAAAACCGGCATGACCAAGGAAACTTCTTATACCTTTAATGTCCCTAGGACACGACATCTTTTCAATAGCATCAACCTTAGCTTTATCAACTTCAATACCTCTTTCAGAAAATTTATGCCCCAAGACAATACGTTCATTAACCATAAAGTGATACTTCTCCCAATTCAAGACAAGATTAGTTTCTTCACATCTCTGCAAAACTCGATCAAGGTTGCTCAAGCAATCATCAAAAGAAGTTCCATATACGGAAAATCATCCATGAATACCTCAACAATCTTTTCACAAAAGTCAGAGAATATAGCGGTCATACATCTTTGAAAGGTAGCAGGTGCATTGCATAAACCAAAAGGCATACGTCTATAAGCAAAGGTACTGAAAGGGCAAGTAAAAGTCGTCTTTTCTTGATCCTCTTTCGACACAGGTATTTGAGAGAAACCAAAATAACCATCTAGAAAGCAAAAATGTTTATGTTTGGATAATCTTTCTAGCATTTGATCAATAAAAGGTAGAGTAATGATCCTTTTTAGTATCTTTATTTAATTTGCGGAAATCAATTACCATTCTATAACATGTAACAATTATTTGTGGGATCAGTTCATCTTTATCATTAGGAACAATAGTAATACTTCCCTCTTAGGGACACAATGGACAGGACTTACCCACTTACTATCAGCAACGGGATAAATTATACCTGCCTCTAGAAGCTTTAGTATTTCTTTTCTTACCACTTCTTTCATCTTAGGATTTAACCATCATTGGTGATCAACAACCGGTTTCGCGTCTTTCTCCAATTTTATTTTGTGTTGGCATAGAGTGGGACTAATGCCCTTAAGATCATCAAGAGCATATACAATAGCAGCATAGTGCTTCTTCATAGTTTTCAATAGTTTCTTTTCTTCTTGCTCTGAAAGATTAGCACTAATAATAACAAGATATATCTCTTTCTCATCAAGATAAGCATATTTAAGAGTATCAGGTAAAGGTTTAAGCTCAAACACGGTATCACCCTTGGGTGGAAGAGGATCCCCTAGAATTTCAACAGGCAAGTTGTGTTTCAAAATAGGTCCCTGTTTAAAGAATACTTCATCTATTTCCCTTGTTTCATTCATAAACATATCATTTTCATGGTCGAGAAAATATTGTTCTAAAGAATCATTAGGAGGCATGACAATAGAAGCAAGACCAATAATTTCATCTTTACTAGGCAATTCTTTATCATGGGGTTGTCTACGAAATTTAGCAAAATTAAACTCATGAGACATATCCCCCAAACCAATAGTAACAACATCCTTTTGGCAGTCTATCTTAGCATTAACAGTATTCAAGAAGGGTCTAGCAAATATAATGGGATAAAAGTTATCTTGGGGGGAAACCAAGAACAAGAAAATCATCCGGATATTTAACTTTCCCACAAAAGACTTCAACATCTCTAACAATCCCAACTGGTGAAATAGTGTCTTTATTGGCAAGCTTAATTGTAACATCAATTTCCTCTATCTCAGCAGGTGCAATATCATGCATAATTTCTTTATATAAGGAATGAGGTATTGCACTTGCACTAGCACCCATATCACATAAGCCAAGATAGCAATGATCTCCTATTTTAGCAGAAATAACCGGCATGCCTACAACAGGTCTATGTTTATTTTTAGTGTCGGGTCTAGCAATTCTAGAAGCTTCATCACAGAAGTAAATAACATGCCCATCAATATTATCGACCAAGAGATCTTTAATCATAGCAATACTAGGTTCAACTTCAATTTGCTCAGAGGGTGTAGGTGTTCTAGTATTACTCTTACGAACCACAATTGAAGCTTTAGCATGATCCTTTATTCTAACAGGGAAAGGTGGTTTCCCAATATAAGCAGTAGGAACAACAAAATCATTATAAGTGATAGTCTTTTCTTCAACTTTAATAGGTGCAACTACTTTTACTTCAATGGCAGGATTATATTTAAACCACTTCTCCTGAGGGATATCAACATGAGTAGCAAAGGATTCACAGAAAGAAGCTACTATCTCAGAGTCAAGTCCATATTTAATGCTAAATTCACGGAAAGCATCGGTCTCCATAAAAGATTAAACACAATCAAACTTAGGTGTTATACCTGACTCCTTACCTTCGTCGAGATCCCAATCTTCAGAGTTGCGTTTAATTATTTCCAATAGATCACATTTGAATTCAATAGTCTTCATCATAAAAGAGCTAGTACAAGAAGTATCGAGCATGGAGCGATTGTCGAGAGAAAGTCGAGCATAAAATTTTTGAATAATAATTTCTCTTGAGATCTCATGATTGGGGCATGAATATAACTTTGACTTAAGCCACCCCCAAGCTTGAGCGATGCTTTCTCCTTCGTGAGGCCAAAAATTATATATATAATTACGATCACGATGAACAAGACGCATAGGATAAAACTTCTGATGAAATTCCATTTTCAATCGGTTGTAGTTCCATGATCCCATATCATCACATAGCCTAAACCATGTCAATGCCTTTACCTTCTAAGATAAAGGGAAGACCTTCTTCTTGATAACATCCTCGGGCATACCTGCAAGCTTAAATAATCCACAAACTTCATCCACATAGATTAGGTGCAAATCGGGATGTAATGTTCCATCACTTATGAAAGGAGTAGCTAGTCGTTTATCTATCATACCCGAAGGAATTTCAAAGTAAATTTTTTTAGTAGGTTCAGTAGGTTGAGGAGAGACTCTTTGCTCTAATGGTTGGGGTGAAGATACCCCGAACAAGCCCCTCAAAGGATTATGTTCCATAGTAACAAGTGACTGTAAATTTTAGCACACTATATAAAATTTTCCTTACCAAATTCCACCTACCAAAGGCGCTTTACTCCCCAGCAACGGCGCCAGAAAAGAGTCTAGATGACCCACAAGTATAGGGGGTCTATCATAGTCCTTTCGATAAGTAAGAGTGTCGAACCCAACGAGGAGCAGAAGAAAATGATAAGCAGTTTTCAGTAAGGTATTCTCTGCAAGCACTAAAATTATCAGTAACAGATAGTTTTGTGATAAGGTAATTTGTAACAGGTAACAAGTAATAAAAGTAAATATGGTGCAGCAAGATGGACCAATCCTTTTTGTAGCAAAGGACTAGCCTGGACAAACTCTTATATAAAGAAAAGCGTTCCCGAGGACACATGGGAATTATCGTCAAGCTAGTTTTCATCACGTTCATATGATTCACGTTCGGTACTTTGTGTGACGCCCCGAGACCGTTGCCCAGGTGTCTCCCAGTTATTCGCCGTCGTTGTCGTGTATTTTTCTTGCGTGTTGCATCTTGCCATGTCATCATCCGCATTGCATCATCATGTTTTCAAAACTTGCATCCGTCCGGGTTCCCCAGTTTCGTCCGTTGTCCGTTCTGAGCCAAGACACACCAGCATGCTCCCGTGGCACCTCTGAAATATTATTTTATAAGTGGCTAAAAATGTTCTCAGAATGGGATGGAAGTTGGCATGTGGTGTTTTTATGTTGTCAGTAGACCGACTGTCAAGTTTCATCGCATTTGGAGTCTGTTTGATGCCCCAACGGATAACTATAGCGGCACCGCTGCCGGTTTAACATCGGACGTTTTCGGTCTCCGAAAACTGCTGCCGGGCCCTCTCTCTCTCTTCTCTCCTCTCAGCCTCGCCATAGCCCAACTAGTCCATCCTCCTACCCCTCTTTGCGTCCGGAATCGTCCGATGCGATCGCACGGTCCGAAAACCCTCTCTGCGTAGTGCATCGAACCCCTTGCGCGCGCCCGGAAGTTGTCCCGAACCCGACCCGGGGAGTCGTCATCGTTGGGTCCGGAACATCCCCAAACATCTACAAAATATCATCGTTTTATTTATTGTACTCTTTAGCATATTTATTCTCGTCCGTCGGATTTCGATCCGATGATCTAGATCCCTCTCTTTTCACCTACATGCTATACATAGCCCCTAACCCTAAATTCTAGGGACCTTGTCCCATCCCTCTACCGCCGCCTCTCCACCAAATCCCCCTCGGGATCCTCTTCGCACCAACCAGCAACCACCAAAACATCCAAATCCATCAATCCCTGCCTCGCCTCGAATTCCAGCCACATCCCCGCTCAATCTCATCGGGATCAAGGCCACCAGCACGCCCACCGACCACCGCGGCGACCAGGCCAGCTCCGTTGCCTCGTTCCTTCCTTTTTCTCCCGTGCTTTTCCCTCGTCTCACTTCTCTGTCTCTCTCACCCCATTCAAGCAGGAAGCAGCCAACACAATGGACTTCGTGTCCTCGAGCAGCAGCAGTCCCGAGCGTCGCCCGACCCCGCCTCCACCTCGTTCCTGCCGGAGCAAGCCCCACCGCGCCGCCCTGCGTCAGCCGTCGGAGCGTCGTACGCCCCAACGAAGCTCGACCTCCTTCGGAGCCATGGCGCCTCCCTGCCATCCCTGACCTCTTCTACTGCATCTAGCGTCCCACCACGTATTCCTCCCACGCCTCACGCCGGAGCCTGCTTCCACCCGCGCGGCTGCGGCATCCTCTGCCTCGGCCCCTCGCCGAGCTCCTCGAGTCCCACTGCTGCCTCAAGTTCCCCGCCGCCGGAGTCCTCAGCGCCACCGCGACTGCCGCTTGCGTCTTCCCGGCAAACCACGCCGACCCGTTAGCTTCCTCTGTTTCCTGCGACAGGATGCGCCGAGCCTTCGTTGACCTCCAGCGAGCGCCAAGTCTGCGGCGTCGTCGGTCTCCAGGTCGAGCGCCTCACCTCGCGTTGACCGCGCCTCCAGGTCGCCGCCCTCCTCGCCGGAGTCCCTCAAGCCGCCGCCAGTCCTGCTGCTGCGGCCTCCTGCATCGCTGGCGTCCTCTGCATCGAAGCAGATGCAGAGGAGGACGAGCGTCTCGACCCCCTGTTTCGCTAGCGCGTTGACCGCGCCTCGCTTCTCGAGTCACGAGGGCCCAGCGCCCCTCCTGCAGCCTCCCTCCCGATCTGGGCCAGGCCCACTGGGTGAGAACCCCCCGTGTGCACTTTGGGCCGGCCAGATTCGTCCGAGAGTCTTTTTTTTAGGCTCTGTGATTTTGCTTTTATTCAGAGAACCCTGTTTTATAGAAAAGACCCTCATGTTCATACATATCATATCTCTCAAACTATGCATCATATGTAAAAACTTTATATATGAAAAATGCTTAAAATTGTGTCTAGTTTCATATTATGTCACTTTCACCCATGTTTAAAATGTTTAAAATGTTGTTTGTGTAATTTTTTGTCCATATGCCATGCTAAAATGCTTTAATTCATAACTTAATAACCGTAGCTCCAAACCTAACAAACTTTATATGTAAATGGGGTAGAAAAATGCCTAGTTTAACATGGTGGCCTTACTTTGCATGTTCAACAACTCTAAATTTATGTTTAGGGCATAACAGTACCAAATCTAATATATGCACATGAGGAGTTTCCGGACTTGTTGTTTTGTTGTTCCGACCTCATTTAAACTTGCGTAGATAGGTAGTTCTTTTGCTTCACCTCTTGCCATGTTAATCAACATTTAATATTGTTGGGTACATAAACGAGATTGAACTAAATAACTTGACTGTGGTTTTTTGTCAATATGCAACGGAGTTGCATGTTGAGCTCCACTTAATTTGTAGGATTGTTTGTGCATTTTGCCATGCCATGCCTCATTAAACCGGACATGCATTATACTTGGTTGTGCATCATGCCATGTTTATGTGGTGGTTGTTTACTATGTTTGTTTGCCTCTTTCCGGGTTACTTCTCGCGTTAGCTTCGTTTTCGTTCCGGAGTTGTGAGGATCCGTTCATCTACGTCCGTTTGTCTTCTTCATGGACTCGTTCTTCTTCCTTGCGGGATCTCAGGCAAGATGACCATACCCTCGAAATCACTTCTATCTTTGCTTGCTAGTTGCTTGATCTATTGCTATGCCGCGATACCTACCACTTGCTATATCATGCCTCCCATATTGCCATGTCAAGCCTCTAACCCACCTTTCCTAGCAAACCGTTGTTTGGCTATGTTACTGCTTTGCTCAGCCCCTCTTATAACGTTGTTAGTTGCAGGTGAAGCTGGAGTTTGTTCCATGTTGGAACATGGTTGTTGTTGGGATATCACAATATCTCTTATATTATTTAATGCATCTATATACTTGGTAAAGGGTAGGAGGATCAGCCTTATGCCTGGTGTTTTGTTCCACTCTTGCCGCCCTAGTTTCTGTCATACCGGTGTTATGTTCCTTGATTTTGCGTTCCTTACACGGTTAGGTGTTATGGGGACCCCTTGACAGTTCGCTTTGAAGAAAACTCCTCCAGCAAGGCCCAACCTTGGTTTTACCATTTGCCTCACCACCTCCTATTTTTCCCTTGGGAGTCGCTCTCCCGAGGGTCCTCTTTATTTTACCCCCCCGGGCCAGTGCTTGTCTAAGTGTTGGTCCGAACCGGGCAGCCTGCGGGGCCACCTCGGGGCAACTCGAGGGCTGGTTTTACTCGTAGCTTGACCTATCCGGTGTTGCCCTGAGAACGAGATATGTGCAGCTCCTATCGGGATTGTCGGCACATCGGGCGGCTTTGCTGGTCTTGTTTTACCATTATCGAAATGTCTTGTAACCGGGATTCCGAGTCTGACCGGGTCTTCCTGGGAGAAGGAATATCCTTCGTTGACCGTGAGAGCTTGTGATGGGCTAAGTTGGGACACCCCTGCAGGGTATAAACTTTCGAGAGTCGTGCCCGCGGTTATGTGGTAGGTGGGAATTTGTTAATATCCGGTTGTAGAGAACATCACACTTAACTTAATTAAAATGCATCAACCGCTTGTCTAGCCGTGATGGTCTCTTTCCGGCGGAGTCCGGGAAGTGAACACGGTTCTTGTGTTATGCTTGAACGTAAGTAGTTTCAGGATCACTTCTTGATCACTTCTAGTTGACGACCGTACATTTCTTCTCTTCTCGCTCTTATTTGCGTATGTTAGTCACCATATATGCTTAGTGCTTGCTGCAGCCCCACCTCATTACCCTTTCCTACCCATAAGCTTAAATAGTCTTGATCTCGTGGGTGTGAGATTGCTGAGTCCTCGTGGCTCACGGATACTTCCAAACAGTTGCAGGTGCCGATGATTCCAGTGTAGGTGATGCAACTGAGCTCAAGTGGGAGCTCGATCAAGATCGTGTTCGTTGTGTTGTTTCATTTCTAGTCGATCAGTAGAGGAGGCCAGTTGGGGCGATCGGGGATCTAGCATTAGGGGTTGTCTTTCTTTATTTGGTTCCGTAGTCAGACCTTGATTGTATTCTAGATGATGTAATGCTATATTTATGTATTGTGTGAAGTGGCAATTGTAAGCCAACTCTTTATCCCTTTCTTAACCAGTACATGGGATGTGTAAAGATTACCCCTCTTGCGACATGCCTACTATGCGGTTGTGCCTCTAAGTCATGGTCCGACACATGGGAGATATAGCCGCATCGTGGGTGTTACAAGTTGGTATCAGAGCCTTCCCCGACTTAGGAGCCCCCTGCTTGATCGAATCGCTGGCGTTGTTGAGTCTAGAAAAATGTTTTGAGTCGTATAGGATTATATATATCAGAGAGTAGGATTCTTTTTACTCCTCAGTCCCTTCGTCGCTCTAGTGAGGCCTCCCGACTTAGAGTTTTGACTCTTCTCTCCTCAAATTTCATGATTTGTTTTAGGATCACGCGGGTATCTTGGAATCGTTCCGATGGTTTTGTGACGAGAACATTATTCTTGGTGCCTCCTGACATTAAGGGGTTGTGGTAGTGTCCCGGGGAGTTGAGCTCCAAGGTGTTGTCGTCACAATTTTATCGTTGCAGTTCTGGAATACCTGAGTTCGCCAACATCGAAAATCTCTTTTATGCAGTTGTTGGTGAGATAACCTTGACGCCACCCAGTACTGGGGCGGGAGTTTGGGAGTATTGCCATAACTCGTATAACGGATGCTTTTCGAAGGTTGAGGTACATGATTTCCGAAGGTTTCTTGGTTATGTGTTGAAGGATGGATACAGCTGGATGTAGCAATTGTTAGTTTGGGTGAGATATTATGCTTCCCCTGTATCCCCAACACCTGATTGCATAACCAGAAAGTTTTGGGAGTTCATAAGTGGGAATTCAAGTAGCTCTTAGGATATCTTTCCGACAGATGCATGATATGAGATTAGGGTTCGACGTCTAGTGGTCCGCCTATCCACGGTTGGTTTTACAGTGGTCTCGTTGTGTCTTAAAGAGTCCTTGGCTATGCTGACTCGCGGACGCTTCGTATGTCATGTGCACTGCCTTGTACATGATGGTGATGTACGATCGAGCCCGTGTGGGCCCCACCATAAAAACTTCGGGCGAAATCTCTATCATATGTTTGTTCCAGCTTATTCTGCAAGCCAATCCTTTGTTTTTGTTTTCAGTTATGGTATTCGAGTTGCTTCGAAGTCAAATGTTGATTCCATACCTTGCCTAAGTGGTGTTCTCATATTTCTATGTGAATACTAATCCTTCATGATAATCAAGATTGTCATGTCAATCCTTTTCAACTGGCGTGTTTCTCTTCAAGTGGATCCGATCATTTTCAACATCCGCAAGATCAACTCAAAGCCTTCTCAACGTTGTTTGTTTCATCCGTCCCAAGTTGCCTTTGTTTCCCCGCCCTCCCACCCCTTTCTTTTCTTCAAGGACTCAGATTTCTTAATCAACTATCATGCTATTGATGTGAAGTCTCTCCATTCTTTTCCGTCAATATTCTTATCCGGTGATTCTCAGGAAGATACTAAGGAAGCCTCAAGTTCGTCACTCTTCACTCGTTTTCTTCTCCGGTGGATTCAAGTCAAGCTTTATCGATCACATTCTTTTCCTTGTTTCAAATGTTTTCTCGTGCCAGTGCACCTCTTAATCATCCACTTCTCACTATTCAATTGTTCTGGAGTGCTCAAGATATCTCGAAGATTTGTGTTTCCACTCTGCTTTCATTCAAGCTCTTTTGAGGATGTTTTCTCATTCAAGCCATTTCATTCAACAAGTGCAATCTCTCTTCAAAACCATTTTCAATAGCGTTTCTTTTCAGTGGGCCCTAACCCACAGGTCTTTTTCCAGGATCTTATCTGACTCTTCTAATTTTCCCAGAGTTATTCTCAAATTCATTTCAAAGTTGGACGTAAGAATGAATTATCATCAGTCATATGTATTTCTCCAAGATCGGTCAAAAAAATTTCATCGTTGGCTCAACCTTTCCAATTTTCTTTCCGGAGTGCCTCAAAAATTCTTAGTGGTGGTTCTCGTCATCATTCTCAACATTTGAAGACAGAGGAAGAGTTTATCTTCAATCATATCCGTTCTCGTGAAGATTCTCAGTTCTAGCTTGATGCCATCCTCTCATAATTATTTGTGATAATTCTTTTCACCCATCCGAAACATTTCAAGAGTCTTTTCAGTTTGATTCTCCAGAGCCCATCAAATCAGAATTATTCATTCCAGCCTTCAGCTCTCGTTCGCCAAATCTTACCAGTGCATCATTCAATTATTCTCTAATCAGCTCGTGATCTCTTTGTTCACTTGTATCTAAATTCTCTCAAGTATCTTCATTCGTTTTCCAATTCTACCCGTAGATTTGTGCCTTTGCTACTTTCATTTTCAATACATACGGTGGTTCGTTCAAGATTTTTTTCTTCCTTCTTATCATATCAATTTATTCGTTGTTTCAATCATACTGGTGGTTCGTTGAAGACCTTCTCAAGTTTGCGCTATATCTCTCTTAATCCTTTATATGAGAATAAGTAGTATGCCAAATTCGTTGCTCGCCATCAATATAAATTGGTGAAGGATACGCATAACATAATTCTTATTCTTGCTTCATCCAAGTGATTAATTCCTTATTCCGGAGGTTCATCAAAATTCTAGTTTTCAATTGTTCACCTTTATTTTCCCGAGTTCCACGTTTTTATCGGCTATATCATCGTGAAGCTCCTTCTAATCATTACAAGGCTTCACCTTGTGTTTTCAACTTCTCTTTCCTTTCATTGGGTCATCATTTTGGTTACCGGAGTTCTTCATGGAGGTTCTACATGGTAGTTCGTCAAGGATTCTTTGCATTCTTCTATTGCTCTTCAATATTTCTCTTGAAGTTAAGATCCGCCAAGATATACTCTAAAATAAACATGGTGCTCAATACATGTTTTGTGTTGAGGAGGTTAAGCTCTCTTCATCTTGCATTTCGAAGTGCAATTCTTCTATCTTGCCTCTTGCGGTGGTGTTATGTCATTCTTGACAATTTCCCTTCGTGTTTCATGATTCACAAGTTGTCCGGAATGACATATTTTAAACCCATCATTTTCAATTCGTTCATGAGTTCCTTTGCAACCCATCAATATCTTCATTGGAGTTATCTTGGGTTATATTTCACCTAAAGCCTTCCCCTTGGGAATGTTGCTCTTTGTGGTAATAATCTATGGTCCAAGTTTTTATCCTTATCACCTCGGTGGAATAAGATTTCTATCTTTTTTTCTAGCTCCCAATCAAATCTTTTCTGTGAGTGGCAAGTTGTCACATCATAATTTTGAGATGTCTTCTATAAGTCCATATCAAGCTTATCCTTTTCGTTGTTGGTTTTCCAACAACTCCGTTTTAACTTTCTTGGAAGGGTGATCTTCAAGCTCACTTGTGGCATAAGTTGACTTTTTCTTCTCCATCCTTTCATTTTAATGATTTATATTCTTTCTTCTCCCGGAGGTATTGTGATGTTGCTCTCTTCACTCATCATCTCATATTGTGAATATCATGTTGTTTCCTTTTGCTTATCCATTCAAGCGAAGTGTCGTGTATTCATTCGAGCTCTCTAATCTTAACAAGTTTTACCTCCATTCTCAACCGGAGTGCTGTCTAAAATCTTTCTTACCCCGTGTGCCATTTTTTTCAATAGTTCCGGAGGCGGTGTGTTGTTGATTTCATCAAGTATCTTCTCATCTTGTCGAGCTCTTGTTCATTTCTTTCCATTTACAGTCGGAGTGCTGTCCAAACTATATCATCCTTTTTCCTCCTCTATCTTGTTTTAACCGGAGTGTTGTCGTAATTGACCTTTATCGTTCCTTGTACATCTCGTTTCAACCGGAGTGCTTGCATGTACTTCTTGTCCATTGCAACCCTTTTTCTTATGTCTTTCAACCTACAAGGTTCTAGTAATCTTCCTTGTTCCTCTTTTCTAACGGAGTGTTTTCAACTTTGTTCATCTTCGTTGTATTCTTTCTTTCAATTTGTTCAACCTCGCAAGGTTCTTTGGGTTCACTCATTTGTCAAACAAGCAACTTAGTTTTACCTTTTCTCTTCCTCTTCCTTTTCCCTCCGATGCCATCCTAGATCTCGGGACGAGATCCTCTCGTAGTGGTGGAGTGTTGTGACGCCCCGAGACCGTTGCGCCAGGTGTCTCCCAGTTATTCGCCGTCATTGCCGTGTCTTTTGCTTGCGTGTTGCATCTTGCCATGTCATCATCCGCATTGCATCATCATGTTTTCAAAACTTGCATCCGTCCGGGTTCCCCAGTTTCGTCCGTTGTCCGTTCTGAGCCCAGACACACTTGCACACGCCCGCGGCACCTCCAAAATATTATTTTATAAGTGGCCGGAAAATGTTCTCGGAATGGGATGAAAGTTGGTGTGTGGTGTTGTTATGCTGTCAGTAGACCGCCTGTCAAGTTTCATCGCATTTGGAGTCTGTTTGATGCCCCAACGGATAACTATAGCGGCACCGCTGCTGGTCTAACGTCGGACGTTTTCGGTCTCCGAAAACTGCTGCCAGGCCCTCTCTCTCTTCTCTCCTCTCAGCCTCGCCACAACCCACCTAGTCCATCCACCTACCCCTCTTCGCGTCCGGAGTCGTCCGATGCGATCGCACGGTCCGAAAACACTCTCTGCGCAGTGCATCGAACCCCTTGCGCGCGCCCGGAAGTTGTCCCGAACCCGACCCGGGGAGTCGTCACCGTTGGGTCCGGAACATCCCCAAACATCTACAAAATATCATCATTTTATTTATTGGACTCTTTAGCATATTTATTCTCGTCCGTCGGATTTTGATCCGATGATCCAAATCCCTCTCTTTTCACCTACATGCTATATATAGCCCCTAACCCTAAATTCTAGGGACCTTGTTCCATCCATCCCATCCCTCCGCCGCAGCCTCTCCACCAAATCCCCCACGGGATCCTCTTCGCACCAACCAGCAACCACCGAAACTTCCAAATCCATCAATCCCTTCCTCGCCTCGAATTCCAGCCACATCCCCGCTCGATCTCATCGGGATCGAGGCCACCAGCACGCCCGCTGACCACCGCGGCGACCAGGCCAGCTCCGTTGCCTCGTTCCTTCCTTTTTCTCCCGTGCTTTTCCCTCGTCTCACTTCTCTGTCTCTCTCACCCCGTTCAAGCAGGAAGCAGCCAACGCCACGGACGTCGTGTCCTCGAGAAGCAGCAGTCCCGAGCGTCGCCCGACCCCGCATCTACCTCGTTCCCGCCGGAGCAAGCCCCACCGCACCGCCCTGCGTCAGCCGCCGGAGCATCGTCCGCCCCGGCAAAGCTTGACCTCCTTCGGAGCCATGGCGCCTCCCTGCCATCCCCGACCTCTCCTGTTGCATCTAGCGTCCCACCCCGTCTTCCTCCCGCGCCTCACGCCGGAGCCTGCTTCCACCCGCGCGGCTACGGCATCCTCTGCCTCGGCCCCTCGCCGAGCTCCTCGAGTCCCGCTGCTGCCTCAAGTTCCCCGCCACTGGAGTCCTCAGCGCCACCGTGACTGCCGCTTGCGTCTTCCCGGTGAACCACGCTGACCCGTTTGCTTCCTCAGTTTCCTGCGGTAGGATGCGCCGAGCCTTCGTTGACCTCCAGCGAGGGCCAAGTCTGCGGCGTCGTCGGTCTCCAGGTCGAGTGCCTCACCTCGCGTTGACCGCGCCTCCAGGTCGCCGCCCTCCTCACCGAAGTCCCTCAAGCCGCCGCCAGTCCCGCTGCTGCGACCTCCTGCATCGCCGGTGTCCTCTGCATCGAAGCAGATGCAGAGGAGGACGAGCGTCTCGACCCCCTGTTTCGCTAGCGCGTTGACTGCGCCCTGCTTCTCGAGTCGCCAGGGCCCAGTGCCCCTCCTGCAGCCTCCCTCCCGATCTGGGCCAGGCCCACTGGCTGAGAACCCCCCGTGTGCACTTTGGGCCGACCAGATTCGTCCGAGAGTCTGTTTTTTAGGCTCTGTGATTTTGCTTTTATTCAGAGAACCCTGTTTTATAGAAAAGACCCTCATGTTCATACATATCATATCTCTCAAACTATGCATCATATGTAAAAACTTTATATATGAAAAATGCTTAAAATTGTGTCTAGTTTCATATTAAGTCACTTTCACCCATGTTTAAAATGTTTAAAATGCTGTTTGTGTAATTTTTTGTCCATATGCCATGCTAAAATGCTTTAATTCATAACTTAATAACCGTAGCTCCAAACCTAACAAACTTTATATGTAAATGGGGTAGAAAAATGCCTAGTTTAACATGGTGGCCTTACTTTGCATGTTCAACAACTCTAAATTTATGTTTAGGGCATAACAGTACCAAATCTAATATATGCACATGAGGAGTTTCCGGACTTGTTGTTTTGTTGTTCCGACCTCATTTAAACTTGCCTAGATAGGTAGTTCTTTTGCTTCACCTCTTGCCATGTTAATCAACATTTAATATTGTTGGGTACATAAACGAGGTTGAACTAAATAACTTGACTGTGGTTTTTTGTCAATATGCAACGGAGTTGCATGTTGAGCTCCACTTAATTTGTAGGATTGTTTGTGCATTTTGCCATGCCATGCCTCATTAAACCGGACATGCATTATACTTGGTTGTGCATCATGCCATGTTTATGTGGTGGTTGTTTACTATGTTTGTTTGCCTCTTTCCGGGTTACTTCTCGCGTTAGCTTCGGTTTCGTTCCGGAGTTGTGAGGATCCGTTCATCTACGTCCGTTTGTCTTCTTCATGGACTCGTTCTTCTTCCTTGCGGGATCTCAGGCAAGATGACCATACCCTCGAAATCACTTCTATCTTTGCTTGCTAGTTGCTCGATCTATAGCTATGCCGCGATACCTACCACTTGCTATATCATGCCTCCCATATTGCCATGTCAAGCCTCTAACCCACCTTTCCTAGCAAACCGTTGTTTGGCTATGTTACCGCTTTGCTCAGCCCCTCTTATAGCGTTGTTAGTTGCAGGTGAAGCTGGAGTTTGTTCCATGTTGGAACATGGTTGTTGTTGGGATATCACAATATCTCTTATATTATTTAATGCATCTATATACTTGGTAAAGGGTGGAAGGCTCGGCCTTATGCCTGGTGTTTTGTTCCACTCTTGCCGCCCTAGTTTCCGTCATACCGGTGTTATGTTCCTTGATTTTGCGTTCCTTACACGGTTGGGTGTTATGGGGACCCCTTGACAGTTCGCTTTGAATAAAACTCCTCCAGCAAGGCCCAACCTTGGTTTTACCATTTGCCTCACCACCTCCTATTTTTCCCTTGGGAGTCACTCTCCCGAGGGCCATCTTTATTTTAACCCCCCCGGGCCAGTGCTTGTCTAAGTGTTGGTCGAACCGGGCAGCCTGCGGGGCCACCTCGGGGCAACTCGAGGGCTGGTTTTACTCATAGCTTGACCTATTCGGTGTTGCCCTGAGAACGAGATATGTGCAGCTCCTATCGGGATTGTCGGCACATCGGGCGGCTTTGCTGGTCTTGTTTTACCATTGTCGAAATGTCTTGTAACCGGGATTCCGAGTCTGATCGGGTCTTCCTAGGAGAAGGAATATCCTTCGTTGACCGTGAGAGCTTGTGATGGGCTAAGTTGGGACACCCCTGCAGGGTATAAACTTTTGAGAGTCGTGCCTGCGGTTATGTGGCAGGTGGGAATTTGTTAATATCCGGTTGTAGAGAACTTGACACTTAAGTTAATTAAAATGCATCAACCGCGTGTGTAGCCGTGATGGTCTCTTTCCGGCGGAGTCCGAGAAGTGAACACGGTTCTTGTGTTATGCTTGAACGTAAGTAGTTTCAGGATCACTTCTTGATCACTTATAGTTCATGACCGTACATTGCTTCTCTTCTCGCTCTTATTTGCGTATGTTAGTCACCATATATGCTTAGTGCTTGCTGCAGCCCCACCTCATTACCCTTTCCTACCCATAAGCTTAAATAGTCTTGATCTCGCGGGTGTGAGATTGCTGAGTCCTCGTGGCTCACAGATACTTCCAAACAGTTGCAGGTGCCGATGATTCCAGTGTAGGTGACGCAACTGAGCTCAAGTGGGAGCTCGATGAAGATCGTGTTCGTTGTGTTGTTTTGTTTCCAGTTGATCAGTAGAGGCGGCCAGTTGGGGCGATCGGGGATCTAGCATTAGGGGTTGTCTTTCTTTATTTGGTTCCATAGTCGGACCTTGATTGTATTCTGGATGATGTAATGCTATATTTATGTATTGTGTGAAGTGGCGATTGTAAGCCAACTCTTTATCCCTTTCTTAATCAGTACATGGGATGTGTAAAGATTACCCCTCTTGCGACATGCCTACTATGCGGTTATGCCTCTAAGTCATGCTCCGATACGTGGGAGATATAGCCGCATCGTGGGTGTTACACTTTGATAATTTGATATGTGGGTGGACCGGTGCTTGCGTACTTTCCTTCCTTGGACAAGAACCCCACTTATGATTAACCCCTCTTGCAAGCATCCGCAACTACAAAAGAAGTATTAATGTAAACCTAACCATAGCATGAAACATATGGATCCAAATCAGCCCCTTACGAAGCAACTCATAAACTAGGGTTTAAGCTTCTGTCACTCTAGCAACCCATCATCTACTTATTACTCCCCAATGCCTTCCTCTAGGCCCAAACAATGGTGAAGTGTCATGTAGTCGTCGTTCACATGACACCACTAGAGGAAAGACAACATACATCTCATCAAAATATCGAACGAATACCAAATTCACATGACTACTTATAGTAAGACTTCTCCCATGTCCTCAGGAACAAGCGTAACTACTCACAAATCATATTCATGTTGATAATCAGAGGGGTATTAATATGCATAAAGGATCTGAACATATGATCTTCCACCGAATAAACCAACTAGCATCAACTACATGGAGTAATCAACACTACTAGCAACCCACAAGTACCAATCCAAGGCTTTGGGACAAAGATTGGATACAAGAGATGAACTAGGGTTTGAGATGAGATGGTGCTGGTGAAGATGTTGATGGAGATTGAACTCCTCCCGATGAGAGGATCGATGATGATGACGGTCGTGATGATTTACCCCTCCCGGAGGGAAGTTTCCCTGGCAGAACAGCTCCGCCGGAGCCCTAGATTGGTGTCGCCAAGGTTCCGCCTCGTGGCAGCGGTGTTTCGTCTCGTGAGCTTGATTATGATTTTTTTCCAGGACGAAAGACTCCATATAGCCAAAGATGGGCATCATAGGGCTGAGAGGGGGCCCACGAGGCAGGGGGCGCGCCCAGGGGGGTAGGGTGCGCCTCCCACCCTCATGGATGGTGGGTGGCCCCCTCTAGTACTTCTTTCGCCCAATATTTTATATATATTCTGAAACATGCTCCCGTGAAATTGCAGGACTTTTGGAGATGTGCGGAATAGGTCTCTAATATTTGCTCCTCTTCCAGCCAAGAATTCCAGCTGCCGGCATTCTCCCTCTTCATGTAAACCTTGTAAAATAAGAGAGAATAGCCATAAGTATTGTGACATAATGTGTAATAACCGCCCATAATGCAATAAATGTCAATATAAAAGCATGATGCAAAATGGACGTATCACTTGGCGGTGGCTCTGTATCGTAAAACGCGATGAATCCTTCTCTTTGATTTTTTCCTCCCCGAACGTGAATATATAGAGTTGGATTTGAGGTCGGTGGAGGCTCAGGGGGCCCACGAGACATGGGGGCACGCCCCAGGGGGGTGGCGCGCCCCACCCTCATGGACATGGTGTGCCCCCCTGGTGTTGATTCTTTTGCCAATATTTTTTATAAATTGCAAAAATATTCTTCGTGAAGTTTCAAGTCATTCCGAGAACTTTTATTTCTGCACAAAAATAACACCATGGCAATTCTGCTGGAAACAACGTCAGTCCGGGTTAGTTCCATTCAAATCATGCAAGTTAGAGTCCAAAACAAGGTCAAAAGTGGTTGGAAAAGTACATACGATGGAGACGTATCAACTCCCCCAAGCTTAAACCTTTGCTTGTCCCCAAGCAATTTTGTTGACAAACTGAAAGTGATAAAGAAAAACTTTTACAAACTCTGTTTGATCTTGTTGTTGTAAATATGTAAAAACAGCATTCAAGTTTTCACCAAAGATTATGAACTAACCATATTCATAATAACATTTAGGTCTCATGTTTATATCAGTGGCATAATCAACTAACGAGCAATAATAGTAAATCTCGGATGACAACACTTTCTCAAAACAATCATAATATGATATAATAATATGGTATCTCGCTAGTCCTTTCTGAGACCGCAAAACATAAATGCAGAGCACCTCTGAAGTTCAAGGACTGACTAAACATTGTAATTCATGGTAAAAGAGATCCAGTCACAGTCATACTCAATATAAACTAATAGTAATGCATGCACATGACAACGATGCTCTCCAACTGGTGCTTTTTAATAAGAGGATGATGACTCAACATAAAAGTAAATAGATAGGCCCTTCGCAGAGGGAAGCAGGGATTTGTAGAGGTGCCAGAGCTCAATTTTTGAAATAGAGATAAATAATATTTTGAGTGGCATACTTTCATTGTTAGCATAACAACCGAGAGATCTCGATATCTTCCATGCTACACACGTTATAGGTGGTTCGCAAACAGAAGGGTAAAGTTTATACTCCCCCACCACCAACAAACATCAATCCATGGCTTGTCCGAAACAACGGGTGCCTCCAACTAACAACAATCCTGGGGGAGTTTTGTTTGCAATTATTTTAATTTAAGCATGGGACTGGGCATCCCGGTTACCAGCCATTTTCTCATGAATGAGGAGCGGAGTCCACTCCTCATGAGAATAACCCACCTAGCATGGAAGATATAGACATCCCTAGTTGACACATGAGCTATTCGAGCATACAAAGCAGAATTTCATTTGAAGCTTTAGAGTTTGGCACATACAAATTTACTTGGAACGGCAGGTAGATACCGCATATTGGAAGGTATGGTGGACTCATATGGAATAACTTTTGGGGTTTATGGAAGTGGATGCACAAGCAGTATTCCCGCTTAGTACAAGTGAAGGCTAGAAAGAGAATGGGAAGCAACCAGCTAGAGAGCGACAACAGTCATGAACATGCATTAAAATTAATCAACACTGAGTGCAAGCATGAGTAGGATATAATTCACCATGAACAAAAATATCGTGGAGGCTATGTTGATTTTGTTTCAACTACATGGATGAACATGTGCCAAGTCAAGCCACTCGAATCATTCAAAGGAGGATACCACCCTATCATACCACATCACAGCCATTTTAATAGCATGTTGGCACGCAAGGTAAACCATTATAAACTCCTAGCTAATTAAGCATGGCATGAGCAACTATAATCTCTAATTATCATTGCAAACTTTTTTCATTCATAATAGGCTGAATCAGGAACGATGAACTAATCATATTTAGAAAAACAAGCTAGGTCGAGTTCTTACCAGGTTCTCTCATCTCAATCAGTTCATCATATATCGTCATTATTGCCTTTCACATGCACAACCGAACGGTGTGGATAATAATAATAGTGCACATGCATTGGACTAAGCTGGAATCTGCAAGCATTTAATACAAGGGAGAAGACAAGGTAATATGGGCTCTTGGTTAGATCAACAATAATTGATATGAGAGCCACTCAACATTTTCATCATGGTCTTCTCCTCTCGACCCCCAAAGAAAAGAAACAAAACTATTTACACGGGAAAGCTCCCAACAAGCAAAAGAAGAAAAAGAAATCCTTTTGGGTTTTCTTTTAGTTACTACTACTACAGGCATGGAAAGTAAACTAGCTAAAAGCTACAACTAATTTTTTTGGTTTTTATTAAGGTTTTTCAAACACACAAGAAGAAGGCTTAAAAAGAAAATAAACTAGCATGGATAGTGCAATGAAAGAGTACGAGCACCGACAATTGGCATGAGTGTGTGAACATGAATGTAATGTCGGTGAGAAATATGTACTCCCCCAAGCTTAGGCTTTTGGCCTAAGTTGGTCTAGGGCCATGGCTCAATGCTGCCCTCTTCGGTGTATGGAGGAGTGTCCTCTGGGTGCCACTGGTTGGCGATCTCCTCCGGATCCCACTGATAAACAGACTGTCGATAAGGGTCAAGGAGTGGCTCCAGCTCAGGCTCCAGTATACATGAACGGCCTCCGACAAAATGAGGTATGTGCCTGAAAATATGTTAAACAAAGAGGGCACAGGCAAGGTAATAATCTCATAGTAGTTTTTATCAAATATCAGTTTATACTTAAGCATCTTCTTCTTATCTTTAATAATAAAATCATCTGCTAGCATACTCTTATAATCTAGAAAAATAGGGGGCAGCAACTTTTCCTCTTTCTCATAATGCCTAATAGGTATCCTAAAGTGTGCAGCAAGGCACGAGGGCAAAGATGCCTCTGAAGATGGAACCCTTTGTTCGGTTCAAATTTAATCGTTTAGCAACAATAGCGCCTAAACTGAAAGTTGTGTCATGAAAAAAAGCATGGCGCAAAATAACAATATCAGGGGCACTAAGATTTCCACTGTTCCCGCGACCAATTAAGCATCTACTAGCAAATATTGCAAAGTAACGTAGAATAGGAAAATGTATGCTAGTTATTCATGCATCGGAAACTTTCCTCGTTTCCCCTACAACAATCGTATCAATAAACCCCTCCACATCATTATGATGTGGTTCCTCTATGCTGCCCGCAAAGGGTATCTTACATACCCGACAAAAATCATATAATGACATCTCCTTAACCTCATCATATGAGTGAAATTCCACTCACTACAAGAAATATGTCAACTAGTGACCTTCTGTTAGTGACCCTGGAAGAATTGGTCATAGATCTATGACCATTTGAGACCAATTGGTCAAAAGCTGTTCGGGGGGCTCCAAACCCTAAACCATTGCGACCATTTTGGTCAGAAAGGTCGTAATTTCCTTACACGAAATGGTCATAAAGCAGACAGCACTAGTCCGCTGCCTTATTTCTAGCTGATCATGACCAATATAGATGGTCATAACCTTGTAAATTGTGGTGGATTGGTATGACTTGGCGCCACCTCATCAGTTTTGCCTATGTGTCATGTCCATGTGTCAAATTTTTACCCTAGGTTGTGAAGCAACCTATATTTCTGTCATTCCCAAAATTCCCAAAAAAATCCCATAAATTCTTTGGGTCATATCTTCGTCAAATATGTAAAAATCCTGCCTTGCCTAGTTCTAAACTAATTCAACAATATTCATTTTCCTATTTTGTTCACAACAGCACTTTATGAAGGAAGTGCTATTTATATATTCTTCATTGCCCTCGGAATTTTTGGGCACTCTTTTCTATCCAAATCATTACCGCGTGACAAAATTCAGCTCCATTTGCCTAGCAAATCTTCCTCGGCAAATTTCCAAAGTTTTTGTCCACCTAGAAGCATTGTGAAGGAAGTACCTTTTTTATATATCCAAATGACATGAAATTTATACAGTTCCTTCATATGCCCAAATTATCACCCTCCTCCAAATTCCTGCTCAGTCAAATCATCTATGTGAGCCCAGGTTCAATTCATATTTTATGGCCAGATTGGCACGTTGCAAAGCAAGTGTTATCTAGACCCCTCCTATTACCCTCAAACTTTTTGGGCACTCTTCCATACCCAAATCATTGCCACATGATAATATTCAGCTCAATTTTCCTAGTAAATTTTTCTCAGGAAATTTCCAAAGTTTCGACCTCAAGAGAAGCTTTGTGAAGTAAGTACTAGCTAGGCTTACTCAAATGACCTGAAAATTTACTAGCGCATGACCATACCTATGTAACTTACCTACACCAATTTTGAGCTCATTTCATTCATCCAATATCTGTCACTAGTTTTCCCAAGTTTCTGTCCATAGAAGAGCATTGTGAAGGAAGTACTACTTTGGCATGTCCAAATGGTATCAATTTTCTACAATGCTTTCCTATGCCCAAATAACCATCCTCCACCAAATTTCAGCTCAATCCATTCATTATTTTGAGCCCAGCTTCAACATTCATATTTTTGTCCAGTGTGGTACTTTGCAAAGCAAGTACCACCTAGGATCCTCCTTTTGAGCTAAAAAATTTGTGAAGACATTATACTTAGTAGATGATCATCCTTAGCCAAAACTCATGCCCATTGGCCATGTGCATTTCCCGTACCGCTAATCAAACACTTGGCTGCTAATTCATCTTTGAGCATAGGTCAGTCTCCTCGTGAGATTCTTCTGTTGCAATTTTCTTCCTAGCACCTACCTGGGGAGTGCCCAACCAACTAGACATGCCTAGGCCTCCCAGAACGCATGTCAACCCAAGGTCACGCGGTGACCACGCAACGGGCATGCGAGTTTACGCGCTTTGGAGTTGGGGCCCTGGGCCACATCCAAACCTCGACGTATCGCCACCAAACCATGTATTTATGATTAAATAGATACTTATGTAACTAGAAATTATTTTTGGAAAAAATAAATAGCAAACAATAAGGTATCTGCAGTTCAAATTTGACCTGCTTCCTACTGAATCGGCGGAAATTTGTCTTTTTCACCAGAGGTGGATCAAAACTTTTGACACCCGACCATTTTGTCAATTGTGCATTAAATATGGCCTAGTATTTTATAAAATTGATTTGGTCCAATTTTGCAACAAATATATGGTAGGTCCTTCACAAAAAAAACTCATTTCGGGCACTCGGAAACTGGAAAATGAATTTTTCGTTCAAAGAAAATGAAAACTCCCTTAGGCAACATTGTTTGGAATTCCAAGATGCACCCTTGTGCACAATATGAGATCATTTGAACAAACTATGCCATGAATGTGGCCATAAGATTGATCATTTGGCTTGAAAGCCGTGAATCTTCATGCGTGATAGCTCATTTCTGAGAACACTTTTTTAAAATAATTGCCGTATTACAAGTTTATTATTTTTCCTGAAAACTTGGTCACATATAATAACACAATTTGAAGGTTTCCCAATTTTTAATTTTTTTAATTTTTTATGCCCGTTTCAAAATGCGATCAAAACGGCTGGCCTGACTGTTCCTAGCTAGTGATTGAATCTTGCAAAACTTTTCATGTTTCTCTGATTAAATAGATACTTGTGTACCTAGAAATGATTTTTGGAAAAAATATAGAGCAAACTATGAGGCAGCCGCAGTTCAAATTTGACCCGCTTCCAGCTGAAACGGCGGAAATTTGTCTTTTTCACCAGAGGTGGATCAAAACTTTTGACACCAAACCATTTTGTCAATTGTGCATTAAATATGGCCTAGTATTTTAGAAAATTGATTTGGTCCAATTTTGCAACAAATATATGGTAGGTCCTTCACAAAAAAAACTCATTTCGGGCACATGGAAAATGGAAATGAATTTTCCGTGCAAAGAGAATGAAAACTCCCTTAGGCAACATTGTTTGGAATTCCAAGATACACCCTTGTGCACAATATGAGATCATTTGAACAAACTATGCCATGAATGTGGCCATAAGATTGATCATTTGGCTTGAAAGCCATGAATCTTCATGCATGATAGCTCATTTCTGAGAACACTTTTTTAAAATAATTGCCGTATTACAAGTTTATTATTTTTCCTGGAAACTTGGTCACATATAATGACACAATGCGAAGGTTTCCCAATTTTTTGATTTTTTTGAATTTTTTATGCCCGTTTCAAAATGCGGTCAAAACGGCGGGCTTGAACGTTCCTAGCTAGTTGTTGAATCTTGCAAAACTTTTGATGTTTCTCTGATTAAATAGATACTTATGTACCTAGACATGATTTTTGGAAAAAATATAGAGCAAACTATGAGGCAGACGCAATTCAAATTTGACCCGCTTCCAACTGAAACGGCGGAAATTTGTCTTTTTCACCAGAGGTGGATCAAAACTTTTGACACCCAACCATTTTGTCAATTCTGCATTAAATATGGCCTAGTATTTTATAAAATTGATTTGGTCCATTTTTACAACAATTATTTGGTAGTTCCTTAAAAAACTCATTTCAGGCACTCAAAAAATGATTTAAAATAGCTAGAAAGATAAAAAAAATGCATGCAAATTTGTGATCATCCATAAAATGTGGTCTAAATTGAGTGATAAATCTAGTTGTGCCATTTTGGAAAATATTTTTGATAGCTGCTTCACAAAACCTCGTAGTTTTAGTACTTAGAAACTATTTAAATCATAAAATTTCTGAACCAATCAGGGCTCTTCCCATGGATCACTCCAATGTAGCCGATCTGAACCGTCCAGATGCCACGGATCCAACGGCTCTCAGTCACCTCTCAGGTCTCTCTCCCCCAACCCAAACCCTAGCAACCCTCAATCCATCCAGATCTCTCTCCCCCTCTCCTCGAGAACCCACCTACCGCCGCCTGTCTCCTCCCTCGCCGCCGCTGCTGCCACCTCCTTCCCGTCCCCAGCCTCCTTCCGCAACGCCCCCATCGATCTCGATCCCCTCTCCTCCTCCCTCGTCCTCATCTCCTCGCCCCCACCGCTCCCACCCTCCGAACTGATCCTGATCCCTTCTAGATCAAGAGAGAGTGAGAGCTCGCCTCCTCCCTTCTAGATCGCTGCCGCCACCTCCCTCCGGTGGAGCTCGCCGCCGTCCATGGCCTGCCCCAGGCCCGAGGTCCTTCGCTCCTCTAGATCCGGCCTCCTCCTCGGTCCTTCCGACGCGTTCGACCTGGGCTCCGGCGCCTATGCCCGCAACGCCACCACCGTCGGTGGCCTCGTCTCCGGCCCGCGCTCCTGCGTCTCCCAGGGTGCGTGTCTGCGACCACCACCCTCACCCTCACCAGCGACGACCCCCCGCCGCCTCCGCAGACCACCGCGCCCTCCCCTCACCCTGGGCCCAGGTCGGGCAGTGCGAGGCGATGCTCCAGACCCGCGGGGACGCACCTCGTCTCCTCTCTCTGCCTCTCAGATCCACCACGGCAAGGTCACCATGGGCCTCAACCTCCACGGACGGCGGCCAGATCGAGCGAAGCTTCCCTTCCTCTGGCCGACGGGACAAGGACAAGGACAAGCAGCAGCATCATCACATCATCAAGGTTCAATTTCATCTTCTTCCCTCTGTTTATTTTCTACAATCCCAAGCCATTGCTGCAATCCCTCCCTCCCTCGATTGGATTGGCTTCTTCGATCTGGGCTGGTGGCTGATTGTGGTTGGGTTCATTCGTGAGCAGGGACCAAGGTCAGGTACAAGCCCGATGTGGTCGTTGGCGGGAAGGACCTGGAGCACGACTGCGGGGCGCACCGCGGGATCGGCTACTTCATCGAGCCGCTCGTTCTGCTCGGCCTCTTCGCCAGGTCGACCTTGTCCACTCATCTCAAAGCTGAAGGGTGTTTTCTTATCCTGTTTTTGCTTGAGGTTAATTGATTCGATGTCAGATTATGTGTATATACTTGCAAGTTCAAATGTAGTATAATAGTGTTGATATAATGTAGTGCTGGGCACCACCTCGTGTGTTTATCATACACAACTGTGATGATCTAATTTAGCACGCTGCTGATCTTATAATGCTACTCTGCATACTTATCGTGCTTCCTGGTAGGGGTTCCCCTTGAAGGATTGATTGTGCTCTGTATCCTACCATGATATATTCTCAGTGAGTTTACTGAAATTGTTGTAGTCTAAAAAATAGTTAACAGTTTCTCTGTTTGGTACTATTAAACTGATAGTCAGAGAAACTGTTAAATTGTTGGTTTCATACTACTCATAATCAACAGATGAATTTCAGTACTTCTGTTTGGTACTATTTGCCACTAGTAAGAACAATTGTTTGTGAAGCTAGTAAAAATCATGGAACTTAAAAGGTCAAATAAGTTGATTTATCTCTTTTCAGCCTTAATAGAGAAGATGGAGTTATCCGTTCTATTTAGCCTATTTTTACTTGGGTTGGATTAACCTGTGAACAAAATTCAAGTTCCTATAATACAAAATTAAATCTAGTTTTTGCATATCATATTGTTTTCAGGTTTAGCACCTGAGTTGTATTCTTCCACATGAATGGAACCACTTAGGGTTGTTTTAGCACGTTGTAGTTCAAGCCTGAGAGAAACTGCAGTTTCCCCTCCAACTCAGTGATTATTGGTCCACATGAATGACATGTTTTTAAATCTATTTCCTAATTTTGTGGTCTGCAGAACAAGGCTGGTTGCGGTAGCTGCTCAAAAGTTCATTGCAGACATCGCAGACATTGCTGTTACTTACTATACGTTGCATTGTAGTTTCACTGGAGATTTTGCTTGAGAGCCACTTGGATTCATGCAGCATCAGGAGGAGCTCAAGCACGACCACCAAGAGGCACCACCGCAGCAGCAGGTAGCACGTCCATATCCACCTCCCTCTCCCTCTGCTCCCAATCCTTTTTGTTAGAATATATTGTGTACATTCTGAACCCCCTAATGTGACACAAGTATATGCACATGCTATGGCTTAAGTGTTGCTTGTGTATGGTAAATAGGTTGAGCACCCACCGCTATTTGATGCTATTTTGTTTTGGATTTTGTTCCTCTATGCATGTAATCTCCAGACCGTGATCAAGCATACACACACGGTTGATTTGCATGGAACGATTACTACTAACTAAAGAAGGAAGAAGACTTCTTCACATAAAGGAAGATGTCTGTTTTAGTAATATAAACAAATAAAAAAAGATTGTTTGCATACAATTAGATCATTCTCACGTATTATTTGAGTTCTAAGTATGTAGAATCTTTAGTTCTCTTGTTATATTATAGTCAGAATTATACTGTGTGCATGATTTTATCCATTGCTGGTACTATGGATAGAGCTTTGTGTGTAATCTGGAGTTGTTCCTGTTATTGTTCTATCCATTTTATTGGTGTTACATGTGTAGCCAGTAACCAGGACCTGCACTTGTGCCATGCATATTCATATTGTCTCTATTGTCTTGTATGAATATCTCATTTTAACTAGCTCGGCTAAAAAAGCTCGGTACTAGCTGAAATGTGTTTATCATTCTATAAAGAATTGTCCTTTACTCCTTTCCTCCTTTTTTGAATGGAATGTTCATAATATATTGGCTCCAGTTTTTCTAATTCTTCTTAGCTGATTCATGTAACAGGGCGATCATGGAGGGCATGCAGTCGTTTTGTTAGCCCAATCCTGACTATGGCCGTCCAGTGAGTCCGGCATTTGATCTCTATCGAAGGAGCTCCATGCTGAAGAAGAAAACACTGGTAGAGCTTGTAACATTACTTGGAGAGCTTGTAAAGTACTGTAGAGCTTTGCATTTGTAGAGCTTGTAAAGCATTGTATATGTTAGAGCTTGTATTACGTGTCATTTGTAGAGCTTGTAGTGAATCTGGCTATTGTTATTTGAATTATTATGTGTGTTTTCTTCTTGCCTATTTAAATACTGGTTATTTTCTTACTATGAAATTCAAATATGATGTCAAATTGAAATATGAAGAATCTGAGCCTAATAGCTGGGACCCATTTATCAGAACCTGACAAGTGGGACTTGTTTGACTAATGGACCAAAATTAGCAGCGAAAAAATATAAATGGGCTGATTTAATGGGCTCGGCCCATATAAACACCGAATTGGACTGGGCTGATTCTTATCCACGTCAGCTTGCCACGCTGGATTCCTACGTGGCCTGGGGAGGTTGCTAGTGACCAAAAAATTGGTCGTGGAACCAACGACCTTTTACAGAAGGTCGTTAATTTCAGTTTACGACCGCCAACTTTTGACCTTCTGTTTTTGGTCAAAAAAAGGTCGCAAATGAAAAACAATGACCTTTCAGCGGCCAATAGTGAGGGTCACAAGTTGACATATTTCTTGTAGTGACTGAAGGTGGTGATTTCTTAGCATGAAAGTAAAAGGAGGGTACAAAGAGTTGTGCTTTCTAACTTCATCCATCTCATGCTCATCAAAAGGAATCCACTAACAAGGTTGATCAAGTCTTCTTAACAAACTCTTCCCGAATCGCATGAAACCGGAGAATTTTCAAATAACACCAGGTTACCTCAACGGGGATATGCACATCCCCAACAATAAGAATATCATATTTCTTCTTGGCAGTAGGAAGAGGGAATTCAAAACCTCCAATAGTAATCTTTGAAGGTTTTCGAATACAATTAATAATGTGGACTTGAGGTTGTTTTCTCGGAAAGTGTACCGTATGCTCATTACCATTAACATGAAAAGTGACATTGCCTTTGTTGCAATCAATAACAGCCCCTGCAATATTAAAAAAGGGTCTACCAAGGATAATCGACATATTATCGTCCTCGGGAATATCAAGAATAACAAAGTCCATTAAAATAGTAACGTTTGCAACCACAACAGGCACATCCTCACAAATACCGACAGGTATAGCAATTGATTTATTAGCCATTTGCAAAGATATTTCTAGGTGTCAACTTATTCAAATCAAGTCTATGATATAAAGAGAGAGGCATAACACTAACACCGTCTCCAAGATCACATAAAGCAGTTTTAACATAGTTTCTTTTAATGAGGCATGGTATAGTTGGTACTCCTGGATCTCCAAGTTTCTTAGGTATTCCACCTTTAAAAGTATAATTAGCAAGCATGGTGGAAATTTCAGCTTCCGGTATCTTTCTTTTATTTGTGACAATATCTTTCATATACTTAGCATAAGGATTCATTTTAAGCATATCAGTCAAACGCATACGCAAAAAGATAGGTCTAATCATTTCAGCAAAGCGCTCAAAATCCTCATCATCCTTTTTCTTGGATGGTTTAGGAGGAAAAGGCGTGGGTTTCTGAACCCATGGTTCTCTTTCTTTACCGTGCTTCCTAGCAATGAAGTCTCTCTTATCATAACGTTGATTCTTTGATTGTGGGTTATCAAGATCAACAACATGTTCAATTTCTACATCATTTTTATTGCTAGGTTGAGCATCAACATGAACATCATCATTAACATTATCACTAGGTTCATGTTCATTACCAGATTGTGTTTCAACATCAGAAATAGAAATATCATTAGGATTCTCAGGTGTGTCAACAACAGGTTCACTAGAAGCATGCAAAGTCCCATCATTTTTCCTTTTCTTTTTCTTAGAAGAACTAGGTGCATCAATATTAATTCTCTGAGAATCTTGCTCAATTCTCTTACGGTGGCCCTCAGGATACAAAGGTTCCTGAGTCATTTTACTCCCTCTAGTCACAACTCTAACAGCATTTTCATTTTTCTTATTATCTAATTCATTGAGCAAATCATTCTGAGCTTTAAGTACTTGTTCTACTTGAGTGGTAACCATAGAAGCATGTTTACTAATAAGTTTAAGTTCACCTTTAAATCTAGACATATAATCACTCAGGTGTTCAATCATATAAGCATTACGTCTCAATTGTCTACCAACATAAGCGTTGAAGTTTTCTTGCTTAACAATAAAATTATTAAACTCACCCAAGCATTGGCTAGCAGACTTATTACGAGGAATATCACCTTCACCAAATCTATAGAGAGAATTTACCTTTACTACCTATGTCGGGTTATCAAGACCATGTATTTCTTCAATAGGTGGTAAATTCTTAACATCTTCAGCTTTAATACCCTTTTCTTTCATAGATTTCTTTGCCTCTTGCCTATCTTCGGGACTGAGAAAAAGAATACCCCTTTTCTTCCGAGTTGGCTTAGGAGTTGGTTCAGGAAGTGTCCAATCATTATCATTACTCAACATATTATTCAATAGAAATTCAGCTTGATCAACAGATCTTTTCCTGAAAACACAGCCAACACAACTATCCAGGTGGTCTGTGGAAGCATCGTTAGTCCATTATAAAAGATATCAAGTATTTCATTTTTCTTGAGAGGATGATCAGGCAAAGCATTAAGTAACGGAGAAGCCTCCCCCAAGCTTGTGGGAGACTCTCTTCTTCAATTTGCACAAAATTATATTTCCCTTAAGGCAGCTTGTTTCTTATGAGCAAGGAAATATTTAGCAGAGAAATAATAAATCTTATCCTGGGTACTACGCACACAACCAGGATCAAGAGAATTAAACCATATTTTAGCATCACCCTTTAATGAGAACAAAAATAACTTAAGGATATAGTAGTAACGAATTTTTTCCTCATTAGTAAATAGGGTGGCTATATCATTCAATTTAGTTAGATGTGCCACAATAGTTTCAGATTCATAGCCATAAAAAGGATCAGATTCAACCAAGGTAGTTAACTCGGGATCGACAGAGAAATCATAATCCTTATCAGAAATACAGATAGGTGAGGTAGCATAAGCAGGGTCATATTTCATTCTAGCATTCAAAGATTTTTTTTCCAGCTTAGCTAACAGTTTCTTAAGATCATATCTATCATTGCAAGCTAAAAGATCTCTAGCAGTTTCTTCATCCATAACATAACCCTGAGGCACAACAGGCAATTCATATCTAGGGGGAGAATCTTCATCATTACTTTCATCAATATTATCAGTTTCAAAAATTTCATTTTCTCTAACCCTAGCAAGTTGTTCATCAAGAAATTCACCTAATGGCACAATATTATCAAGCATAGAAGTAGTTTCATCATAAGCATCATGCATAGCAGAAGTGGCATCATCAATAATTTTTGACATATCAGAATCAATAGGAGGAGTAGGTGTCACAAGTTTACTCATAACAGAAGGTAAATCAAGTGCAGATCTAGATGGCAGTTCCTTACCTCCCCTCGTAGTTGAGGGAATTTGTTTGGTTCTTTCATCTTTCAAGTTCCTCATAGTGATCAACAAATATAAATCCCAAGTGACTCAAAGAATAGAGTTATGCTCCCCGGCAACAGCGCCAGAAAATAGTCTTGATAACCCACAAGTATAGGGGATCACAACAGTTTTCGAGGGTAGAGTATTCAACCCAAATTTATTGATTCGACACAAGGGGAGCCAAAGGATATTCTCAAGTATTAATAGTTGAGTTGTCAATTCAACAGCACCTAAAAGACTTAATATCTGCAGCAAAGTATTTCGTAGCAAAGTAATATGGAAGTAACGGCAAGGGTGGCAAAAGTAACAGTAGTAGTTTTGTAGTGATTGTAACAGTGGCAACGGAAAAGTAACTAAGCAAAGATCAATATGTGAAAAGCTCATAGGCAATGGATCGGTGATGGATAATTATGTTGGATGCGATTCCTCATGCAACAGTTATAACATAGGGTGCCACAGAACTAGCTCCAGTTCATCAATGTAACATAGGCATGTATTCCGAATATAGTCATACGTGCTTATGGAAAAGAACTTGCATGACATCTTTTGTCCTACCCTCCCGTGCCAGCGGGGTCCTATTGGAAACTAAGGGATATTAAGGCCTCCTTTTAATAGAGTACCGGACCAAAGAATTAACAGTTAGTGAATACATGAACTCCTCAAACTATAGTCATCACCGGGAGTGGTCCAGATTATTGTCACTTCGGGGTTACCGGATCATAACACATAGTAGGTGACTATTGACTTGCAAAATAGGATCAAGAACTCACATATATTCATGAAAACATAATAGGTTCAGATCTGAAATCGTGGCACTCGGGCCCTAGTGTCAAGCATTAAGCATAGCAAAGTCATAGCAACATCAATCTCAGAACATAGTGGATACTGGATCAAACCTAACAAAACTAACTCGATTACATGATAAATCTCATCCAACCCATCACCGTCCAGCAAGCCTACGATGGAATTACTCACGCATGGCGGTGAGCATCATGAAATTGGTGATGGAGGAAGGTTGATGATGACGATGGCGACGTATTCCCCTCTTCGAAGCCCCGAACGGACTCCAGATCAGCCCTCTTGACAGAGATTAGGGCTTGGCGGCGGCTCTGTATCGTAAAACGCGATGAATCCTTCTCTCTGATTTTTTTCTCCCCGAACGTGAATATATAGAGTTGGAGTTGATGTTGATGGAGCCTCAGGGGGCCCACGAGACAGGGGGGCATGCCCCAGGGGGGTGGGCGTGCCCCCACCCTCATGGACAGGGTGTGGGCCCCCTGGTGTTGATTCTTTCACCAATATTTTTTATAAATTGCAAAAACATTCTCCGTGAAGTTTCAGGTCATTCCGAGAACTTTTATTTCTGCACAAAAATAACACCATGGCAGTTCTGCTGAAAACAGCGTCAGTCCGGGTTAGTTTGATTCAAATCATGCAAGTTAGAGTCCAAAACAAGGTCAAAAGTGTTTGGAAAAGTAGATACGATGGAGATGTATCACATGACAGAACAAAAGAAGGAAAGCGGGCACCGACAAGTACTTTCCCACTAAGCTCCCAGGAGCCGCCGACAAGGACGCTGCCGGGTGCCCCAAGCTTGCCGAAAGGCAGCAACCTCCGAAATGACCCCAAGCCCTGGCCGTAGAGGCAGCTGCCCCTGTGGCCGAAGATAAGCTTTTAGTCCTTGCCGTCGAGCCCCAGGCTCCAGCATGGGCGCAGCACACCGCCCATTTCCTCCAAACAGGGGAACTCCCTGGGGAACAGGAAGAAGCAGAGAAAGTAGCCCGTCAGTCCAGCATGTACCAGTTTATGGATGATGCCCTATACAGAAGGATTACGAACGGTGTGAAGTTGAAGTGCATTCCTCGAGAAGACAGACTGGATCTGTTGGCAGAGATACATGGAGGCGCGTGTGGCTCCCACATAGGGTCGAGAGCCCTTGCCGGCAAAGTGTTCCAGCAAGGTTTCTTCTGACCCACCGCTCTCCAGGATGCAACTTCACTAGTAACCAAGTGTGAAGCGTGCCAGTTCCATTCAAAGAAGCTTCATCAACCAGCCCAATCTCTTCAGACAATCCCTCTTTCCTGGCCATTTTTGGTCTGGGGGCTCGACATACTGGGCCCTATTCCCCATGTTGTCGGGGGCTTTGAGTACATGTACGTCGCAATCGACAAGTTCACAAAGTGGCAGAAGTAGAACCAGTGAGAAAGGTGACAGCACAATCAGCCATCAAGTTCTTCAAGGGGCTAGTCTGTCGTTTTGGTGTACCGAACAGAGTCATCACCGACAACGGCATGCAGTTAACGAGCCACACCTTTATGCAGTACATCCGAGACCTCGGCAGCAAGGTTTGTTTTGCTTCTGTCGCTCATCCCAGAAGCAACGGCCAGGCAGAGGGAGCAAATGCAGAGGTGTTGCGAGGCCTCAAGACCAGGACTTTTGACAGGCTACACAAGTGCAGAAGGCGCTGGGTTGATGAGTTTCCAACTGTTCTTTGGTCGATCAGAACGATGCCAAATCGAGCCACTTGTCAGACACCCTTTGCCCTGGTATACGGGGTATAAGCAGTTCTCCCCACGGAACTCATATATGGGTCATCTCGAGTGCTCGCTTATGATGAGCTTGAGCAAGAGCAGTTGCGCCAAGCTGATGCGACACTCCTTGAGGAAGATCGTCTTCGGGCTGCTGTGCGAGCTGCTCGCTACCAGCAAGCCTTGTGACGCTACCATAGCCGCAAGGTTCATACTCGAAGCCTTGAGGAAGGCGACCTTGTTCTTCGGCGAGTTCAATCCGCCAAGAATTCCAACAAGTTGACGCCGAAGTGGGAAGGCCCTTATCGAGTAATACGAGTCACTAGGCCCGGCGCAGTCTGCCTGGAGACCGAAGATGGAATTCCAGTGAGAAACTCCTGGAACATCGAACATCTTCATAAGTTCTACCCATAAGGTGCGGTTGCCGAGCCTCCCGACAGACCACTTTTTGTACAAGCCTTGCCGGCAAGGCATGTAACCCTTTGTACAAAGCCAGGCACAGACCCTGAGCATCAGATAAATAAATGAAGCGATGGCGCCCTAGAATTTAGCATGCATGCTAGGTCGAGTCTCTCTCTGTTAGGATCGATAGTGCTCAACGACAACTGATCCCTAGCATAGAGGTCAAGTGCATGTCTTTTTGTCTCTTCCAGTCCGTTCTTGGCTCACAGGCTGCACAGGCGCTTCTGCAGAGCTGTTTGGAGGAAAGAAGGCGGATCGACACCCTCGGCTTGCCGGGGGCTGCAAATTCAGATAAGTTTTCTCTCCCCCGCTATGCGTTTCCGTATGAAGTTTGAACGTATGAAACTTTGTTCGTTCTTGTGCCACCATGCTCCCTCCTTCCTATGCCCGAAATCCCTTTCAAGCCGGAATTTGGTTGTAGTTGCGGTGGAAGGGAAGCAAGCGAAAGGCCCGATCCTGCTTTACCCCTATTCCCGCCAAGGGCGTGGGTATGACCATGGTATAACGCAGGGGGACATCAAGGTTTGTTTCCGGGCGACGTTGTTTGTTTAAAATAACAATGACTCGCTCCTTGGTGTGGGCCTCGCTCACGCACAAAAGAACCCGGCAAACACCCTTTTTCATTAATACATTGTTGAACAAGTACAATTTATACAAAGTGTAAACATGAGCAAGGGGTTAAAAAGTCTAAATTTGACAAGTGCCCACAGGCTTAAGATCTAAAAAAAGAGATAAGATGCCCGTAATCCCTTTCTTGTCGCTCTCCTCAAGAAGTGGATCGGGATAACAGGAGGGCAAAAGGAGTGCCTAGGCGAGGTACGAGCAGCAGAAGACACCAAGAGAACGTCCCGGCGGCCGCCCAGAGTGGGGGACGATGATGACGGTGCCGGGGAAGAAGCCGGAAGATGAGGCAGCGGGCCGGCAATACAAGACGAAGGCGTCGATGCCATCGTCTCCGACTTGACGGCCTGCCACCCGCCTTCCTCGTCTTCTATGGCCTTCCAGCGCCGGCCGCCAGAAGTGACGGCCCTGAGAAGTTCAAGAAGCTGGCTCGAGGAGCCGCTGCTAAGAACTACCCCCCGGCAAATCACTCTGCCGAGGGGAAGGCCAGATGCAGATGGTGCTGCTGTCGGCGTCGCCTAGGGACGGGGCGTCCAAAGTCTAGTCGGACCCGTCCCCGTCGTCCTCCCCACCGGTCCCCTCCTCATCGCCGTCGCTTGAGGAGGAGCTCTCGTCGTCGGCCTAGCTCTCCGCGCAGCACCCTAACCTGTGTCCCGAGCGCCCGAAGACCTTGATAGAGAGCAGGTCGCTCTCCACTAATTTGAAGAGGAGAACATGCCCCTTCATCAAGCAGTGGGCGCGTGCGAAGGTTTTCCAACCCCAAGGAAGGAGCATTACATGAGGGGCGGGGAACCTTGTGTTCACCCACATGTCGCCATTGCAACACCCCTTCATGTGAAGCCTCAGCCTCGGCGGCTGGTCGATCTCCAGCACCCTCGCGAACGCCTCGGGAAGGCGAAGGCGGCTACGCGGCGGCTCGCGCAACTGCACGATGAACTCCAGCATCGTGTCCCCGACATGGCCGCTCGACGAAGTAGGAGAAGATGGTGGCGGGGATGGTGATGGTGACGATGCGGGTGTCCCCTCCCACGCCCACCTCTGCCACGACCGCCTCGCCGACCGTGGCCCCGTCCGGCGCCCCCGCCTCGAGCGTGGCTTTCGCCTTGGGCGTCAGGCTCTTCCTTAACCGCCGGGGCTCTCTGGCGGGAGGAGGACCTAGTCGCCTCCGCAGAAGGACGGCCGCGGCCACGGCCTCTCGGCATGGCAGTGGGTGGAGAATGGGGATGAATGGGAGGCGCAAGAGGATGCCTCTCCTCCTCCTCCTGAGTTCACTCTTTATAGCCAAGCAGGGAAGGCTGGAGACTGGCTCTACGCCTCTGAAGAGCCCTTTCAAGTCCGGCTCATTAAGTTGGCAACGAGCGAGGTCATCGACCGCCCTCCCGGCGCCAATCAAAGGCACATGGGTATCAGCCATGGCGCGCCTTCCCATATCCCACGCGCCCGTCACCTACCCCGCGCCATGCATACGGCGTATGTGGCGAAAAAGGCTGGCATGGTGGGAAACGTGGAACGGCGGTTATCGGTGTCAAAACCGGCGGATCTCGGGTAGGGATTCCCGAACTGTGCGTCTAGGATCGATGGTAACAGGAGGCAGGGGACACGATGTTTACCCAGGTTCGGGCCCTCTTGATGGAGGTAATACCCTACGTCCTGCTTGATTGATATTGATGATATGAGTAGTACAAGAGTAGATCTACCATGAGATCAGAGAGGCTAAATCCTAGAAGCTAGCCTATGGTATGATTGTATATATATGATCTATCGACTAGCCTGGCCTCGGTTTATATAATGCACCAGAGGCCTAGGATAACAAGAGTCCTAGCCGAATACGCCGGTGGGGACGAGTCCTTGTCTTGATCACCAAGTCTTGCGGAATCTTCCTTGTATGCGGCAGCTGTCCGAACTGGCCCATGAGTATACGGCCATGGGGGTCCTCGGCCCAATCTAATAGATCGGGAGATGACGTGGTGAGTACCCCCTAGTCCAGGACACCGTCAGTAGCCCCCTGAACCGGTCTGCAAGTTAGGGACGCTCCTCGATTCTTCCGAACCGTTCTTCATCTTCGGTCGTCGGTCTTGAAAACTGGTTCAACAAATCTTCTCATCTTCGAGCTTTATGCCGGACTGCTTCCGAGGTGGTGCACCACCCCGAATGTGGGCCGATTTTTGTCAATATTTTTGATTGGTGCAATTTATTCTCTGCCGAGATATATAGCCAGTAGCCCTCAAGGTGGGTATCGGTCTAAAACCCGAGATGCACATGAAGGATGACATAAGACCGCTGATCCCAGTAGCCGCTCAGACTCAGGTTGATTTGCAAAATCGGTCTGAGGATCGAGTCCTAGCTCGGTAGAATACTTCCAGACACAAAAAGCGGCGTGCTCAGTCCTCGAGACTCAGGTTGGGTGCGGCCGACCAACCTGAGGATCAAAATCTCCTCGGAAACTGTATTACACTTAATTTTTTTTGCATTGGACAGGCAATGCAGTAGCCCCCGAGACACTGCTCGGGTGGCAACACCAGATCAGGGGATCGATGTGCCCCTTTAATATTTGTAAATAATGCGCCCAAAGCCCAGTAGCCCCCGAGCCTTAATGCGGGCACGGGTGGCCGAATTAAGGATTGATATCCATAGTAAAATAAAAAATTATGTGTAATGACTCTATGTATCCAAGTACTTTACGTCATTAATGTTCGTATCCGCATTGTACAAAACTTTGTTGACCGACCATCGGCTTCCACCTCCTCGGCCAATAGCCGAGGAGTGTTTGTCCTACTTTATAAAGCCTTTATGAGGGCAAAGATTTACAACAAACAAGGCAATCTGGCCATACGGTTTTATAAACAAAGGTACGCAGAGAGATATGTTATATTACTGTTTAACAGAAGAAATGTCTTCCAAAGAAAATAGTCCCGCTATCGATTCCTTTCTTTGGGTTGTCATGCTAAGCATGATCATGAAACCTCAGCTCCAATGTAAGAGCAAAATATCAAGGATTTAGTTTGGGAGACCATTTAATAGCCCCTAGTAGTGTTCGGCGACAGTCGAGGTCAAGCCGTAAACACTTCGGCCATTGTTATGAATGGCCCGTCATTTAACACCGTCATCGGATCGCTGACCAGTTTACGCTTATTGTGACAGTCAGTTTTTGGCTTTCTCCACTGAGGTGCTTAACCATGTGAGCTGGAAGCACAATTGCAGTGGTTCTCCCTTTGCACACCTAGCCGAACAAAGCAGAACGTAGGAGGCAAGCGCAGGAGCCGGGCAACCCAGCTATTGACCGAAGACACAATTCGAAACCGATTATATAGCAATAGCCGAGAATGTTTTTGCCGAATCTCTAAAGGTGTCCGGCGTTGCACTGCGAGACTTGTACTGAAAACACACAAATAGTTTAAAAGTGCCACAAGCTTGGAAAACCAAAAAAACGTCAGTAAAAACTTGACGTCCGAACCAGATCAAGTGTTCGGTGCCAATCCGAAAATTGGCCTTAGCAAAAGAAGTGCTTCTGTCATGCTTTAACATGATACGTCCTATCTCAAGACTTCAAGCGGGTCAGCCTACGGCTTCAACCTCCTATCCCGAGGGCGGAGTACTTCTCATTAGGCCAGTTTAGCAAACTAAACTCTAGCAGCTTTGAGAGAGAAATTAGGCTCCCCGGCTAGTGACCACACGCTCGTGTCGAAAAAAGGAGTGATAGATAATAATAATAATAATAATAATAATAATAATAATAATAATAATAATAATAAAACTTTGCAACGACTAAGAAGAAGAACACTTATCATAAAACGGCTCATATAAATTTAAGAGCCCCCAAGTGACTTGGGTAAAAGAATGATTGCATGTACCGAAGTACTTATATCATATCTATGTTCAACCGAACTTTAAACGCGTCTTAACCGACCGTCGGCTTCTACCTCTTCGTTCAAGGAGCAAAAAGTGTTATGTACTCCATCTGTCGAGAATATCGACGGTGTTTCCAATAACCAGGCAATCGGGCCATAAGGCTGTAACAAACAAAGCACGCTCAGGGAACTTATGCTATATTACTGCGAAGTGTAAGAAGCATCTTCGAAAAAAATAGTACCCCCACCGATACCTTTCTTCGGTGCTCATTGTTATTATGAGATTTGTGCAATAGATTTTTTGTACTCATGAGTTCCGTTGTGTGCCGACCATCATTGAAAACTATAAGAGCGCTAGCTTTTGGCTTCACCCAGTCTGAGGTCCGGCTTGGATGACCCGATCGTGACAATCGCAGAGGTGCTCCCTTTACTCCCTAGCCGAACAATTGGGAACGTAGGGGTAAACACAGGAGCGAGGCAACCCATCTTGCAAACCTCTTAAGTCAATATGGTGCATATTGTGGCGTAATACACGAACAAGGAACGAAGACGTACAAGTATAATCATATGCAAGAGGAAAAGCTTCATGAAGGAAGCCCCCAAGTGAATTGGGTCCTTGAATGTGTGTGTCACAAACAAAGTTTTGACAAGGAGATTTTTTACAAGCAGTTTTTTTCCAAAAAAGTATAATGCTTGGTCGAACCGAACACAAGTAAAAAATTTAAAACTTGGAGCATGAAGGCAACTTAGCTGGTTAATGTGTTCGGTATTGACGACGTGGTCCGAGCTTGATGCGGGACAAGGTTCCATCCGCCAAGCCGGTCCCGAGGTGGCGGAGCAAAGAGCTCGGCACGCCGAAGTGGTGACATAGCACGGTCAATGCAGGCCGGCAGAGTGATACCGAAGTCCCCGGCATGGGGTAATGAAGTGTTGATGAAGCCCCCCGTCCAGCCGAGGTGAGTGGTATGTCAGTACGCCGAGTTGACGATACTGCCCAACCCAGATCATTTTCCTGTGCACAAGAAATAGTGCAAACTGGAGATAATAGTAATGATAATAATAATAAAATGTTGCATAATAAATAATTTATGCAAAGTGAGTAATAAAAAAATATGGCCTGGCATCGAAGTCAATGTCGATGCAGGGTGTCGGCGTGACGCAGTGAAGGCGTGACAAAGCCTGAATTTGCAGGGCAGTCCGGGCTCTGGATGCGGCGTTCGCCGAACAATGTACGAAAACTGACCGAACCACCACGCGACCGTTTTTAATGTGGCCGCCATTTGATAGACCTATGTACAAATGATGGAACAAACCAGAGTAATAATTCCTTAAGAAAAATAAACCCAACAAGCAAAAATTGTTAGGATTAATAGCACCTGGTTTATTTGTTTTAGCATTCCGAATAAAAGCGACTCCCAAAATCTGGAATCAATCTGCACACCCATTGCCTGATGGGCGATAAAGCGATGACCCGGTGATGCTGGCAAAGGTTGGCTTGCCGAGGCGAAGCCCTCGGTCCAGCTAACGTGACGAAGTTGGTCGGCTGGTGACGCCGAAGTCACCGGAGTATGTTGATTAAGAAATAACCAAGTCCTCGGTCGATGCAGGTCGTGACGTGGTCGATGCCGGCTTGATGAAGCGACCGTGCGGCGATGCCGGTATGCCCGCCCCGTGTAATCCGTGGGGCGGCGATGTTGGTGATGATTTATCCTTCGCGATGCCGGACTCTTGTTCGGCTTGCCGAGATGATGATCCGAAGAAGTTGAGCTCGGCTCAACAAAGTGACGACATGTCTAGCGCAGGTCGGCAGCCGTGGAGCAATATTGCCGAAGTGGTTTGACACCAGCATGATGTTGAAGATCATGTTCAAAAGATCTTAAAGTTAGTGGGATGTGTTCGGAAACAAAACACAATACCCCATACAAAACTTCCTTCAAAAGGGATGTCTGAAATCCCGTTTATAAAAAAGACGAACTCGGGTCGGATTCGTTTTCGCGCAGAAAACAGATCCGAAAAGTGATGCACTAATCGGAAAGTTCCGGGAGTTTGGACAGTCGGATCGAGCTGAAATTTTGAGAGGTGGTAGATATAGGAATTCCGCAGCCGATCAACGGTTGGATGTTCCAGAGGATGTCCGATCTAGAAGGTGGACACCACGCCCTAAACTCATCCAGATTCCCGTCTAGATTTGACAGGGCTCCGGTATATCGTGGATTGCCAGAGATTCCTCCATCGGAACTCGACGAAATTTTCCAGGGTTGTTGTAGACTCAATTCCGCACAATTCCACCAAAGCGATCGTTAAAGAGACACTTGAGGAGGCGGTGGCGGCGGACACAAGTTTGCTGTCCAGAAAAACAGCACGGTCGCCCGAGAGCAATGTTGACGTTGAGCCCTCGAGCTCCATGGATGACTTCTCTATGATCATGATAGAGATCGGAGTTGATGTTGAAGAAGGCCCCCGTACGAACATGATGGTCGGAGATGGAGCACGGTCCTCGATCGAGCCAAGGTGACCAGTCGAGCCGGCGACGAAGATGCCGGCGTCGCAGTTGATCTGCAGGCGAGCCATCGATCCTTTTGTCGATCACACAGCGGAACTCTCAATGAAAGCACCAATGTCGGTGTCAAAACCGGCGGATCTCAGGTAGGGGGTCCCGAACTGTGCGTCTAGGATCGATGGTAACAGGAGGCAAGGGACACGATGTTTACCCAGTTTCGAGCCCTCTTGATGGAGGTAATATCCTACGTCCTGCTTGATTGATATTGATGATATGGGTAGTACAAGAGTAGATCTACCACGAGATCAGAGAGGCTAAACCCTAGAAGCTAGCCTATGGTATGATTGTATATATATGATCTATCGACTAGCCTGGCCTCGGTTTATATAATGCACTAGAGGCCTAGGATAACAAGAGTCCTAGCCGAATACGCCGGTGGGGAGGAGTCCTTGTCTAGATCGCCAAGTCTTGCGGAATCTTCCTTGTATGTGGCAGCTGTCCGAACTGGCCCATGAGTATACGGCCATGGGGGTCATCGGCCCAATCTAATAAATCAGGAGATGACGTGGTGAGTACCCCCTAGTCCAGGACACCGTCAGCGGTTCCAAGGTCAAGAGAGGCGAGGAGAGTAAATGAGCAGCGGCCCTACGGTTTCCCCTTTTCTTATGGTGAAGATGCAGGCCACCTCTTTACTACACAACAAGATGACGCAAGCATGCTACGGTCATCCTCAATGCGGATCGTGGAGAAGCGGAACCGGCGAAGGAATTACTGCGGTTAAAACTCTGCCACGCGTGCTCGCGCACTGTTCTAGGCCTATCCCAACAACGCCTTGCACTTATATGTGGCCCAGGCCTGGGGGCTCCTATCGGTGTACAAAAGTAGGGGCCCTTCTGTACCCCTTTACTTGTGCACGGGCAGTCGTAGCCACGCCTATGGCCGGGCTCGGCAAGGTAGAGGAAGCGAAGACACAAGGCTGTCGAGGCAGCACCCAAGCCAGAAGCACAAAGACCAAAGAGACAAGATGGGCTTCCCCCACAAGAGCCCTTGCCGAGACGGCCTACATGGCCCCGGCAAGAGCCTTGCCGGCGTAACTTGCCCAACACCAGCAAGACCGCCACCCTTGAGCCTGAGAGTTATGACACCATCGACAAGCGTCAAGACCAAGGCTCGGAGTGCCTTGTGTGGTGATATGTAGACCTTTGTGGAAACCAAAGGCCTATGAGCCTAGATGAAAACCAGAAGACGAAGACACCCGGCAAGATCTTGTCGGGGACGACCGAAGATCCCCGGCAAGACCCTTGCCAGGGACACTCGCAACCCCGCCCCGGCAAGATCCTTGCCAGGGACGCCCACGAGATCCCGGCAAGGGCCTTGCCGGTGGCGTCTACGGAGCCAAATCCAGGCCCGCACTTATCAAAGCTTCGCTACCCCGCGCCCGTTTTGACGTGGCGACCAGCCTACCAACTAGGCACACACTTGCGTGGCAGCATGCAGCTCCTAGGCCAACTAAGCAGGCACCTGCGTGGTGGCATGCAGATCTTCGTGAAGACTATGTCACCGCACCAGAGCAACCAGCCAGCCAGCATGGCGCTACATGCCTCGTTAGCCTGGACATGTGTCGAAGCGAAGCGAGGCGGTGACGGACGGGACGAGCCTCTTCGCCGTCCCTGATAAAGCAAGAGGACACATAGGCGGCGCATTAAATGCGTTTGTCCTAGGATGTCAGGAGATAAACTTGTACACTGTACATACTTTCCACCTCCTGTGTGCCACTGTGGCAACCCCTTTGACATATAAAAGGAGGCCCGAGGCATACTGAGAAAGGATTCAGACTTTTTGGACTGGGCATGCATCGCAGCTAGTTCAAGAACTCAAGAACACTAAATACACACAAAGCAGGACTTGGTTTTTACGCATCGCTTGCGGCCTGAACCTGGGTAAAAATCCCACCGATTTGATCTTCTAGACCCGCTCTTTGCGCAGCCCCATGCCCCGCAACCGTAGAAGGGATTCCGACAAGGGATCCCATAGGTGTCGTTCCAGAACCCCGACATCAACCAAGCCAAGGATGCGCTGAGGTCACTGACACACGCCGACGCACCCATCAATTCGATGGAGCCGTCCACCACGCCACTCGGCGGCCGTCTACTCGGACGCTCGGCGGCCTCTCTCCATCACACAGGGAGGTCCATGCCATAGACACCACCTCCCGCTATTGCTCTGAGATCGTTTCCTTTCCTGTGTCACCACTGGCGCCCATGGCCACCAACGACCTGACGTCGTCGTTGTAAGCCCCCTTCCCCCATGAAGGTAGCTCAGTCCCTCGCCTTATCTCTCCTCTGGTGTCCTGTGTGTTTTGGTGATTCGTGTACGAGTGCTGGATGAATGATGAGTGTTTGTGCTACCTTAGGCTAGTTAGACTAGCCACAGTGGGAGTAACTTCAGCAGTAATATCGAGTCCAACTCAGCAAATTTTCTTATGTGGCAATGAGTTAATGAGGAGAGAGGTAGTTATAGTAACTTAGCTAGTTACTGTAACATCACATGTCCCAATGCAATATGATTCTATAACCTAATAAATGAATCCTTGCATGTTACCACACTTAAGTAACTACCCACTATGAAGATAGTAACATAGTCTAGGGATACGTGTATGTTACTAGTGTATGTTACTCTTCATTGTGGCTAGTCTTATAGTGGAAGTAACATAGGTAATAACATGCATGCCACATAAGCAAAACATGTGATGTGACAACTAATTAAAGAGGAGAGAGATAAATAGAGTAACATAGCGGTTCCCAATGCTAAATGAGTCTATGATGTAATAAATGAATTAATGCATGACACTACACATATGTTACTACCCACTACAGAAGTAGTAACAAAGACTAGTAACATATGCATGTTACTAGTCTATGTTACTCCCCACCATGATCAGCCTTAATGATGGGTGTCTGCGCGCGCGGGGCGCTGGAGCGTAGTGTGTCTGATGGATTAGTGTGTGCTGGCTGCTGGGTACAGATTGTATACCAATCAATACATACCTGCAACCTGCAACCCTGCTGACGTACACCGTCATGGACGAGGGTATGCGCCAGGAGGATTGCAGGCAACGTCAATATGATAGAAGACTTGGTGGGGGCGGCGGCCTGCAAGTGGCGTTGGGATGCGGAGGTTGGGGGTGGTCGGCGGCGGCCTACAGGTTGGGTCGACTATGATTATTGACAGCGTCGGGATGCTGGAGCCTGGAGGTTGCGGACGACTACGTGTAGATGAATCATATTTTAATTAATTGCCTGAATCGTTACAATTAAAAGTTAGAAAGGACAAAGTTGCTCCTAATTAGGAATTATCAAGACCGTTGGATTAACTTAATATTACACATTACATTAGATAGTATGACATACTGTAAAATATCACAAAAAATATGCTTCAACTTTATGAGAGCGGACGAGCTCGTCTAATCATGAAATCGCCAACCTCTGTTCGTGTGCGGATATGGGTCCTACGAGGTATTGCCGCTAGTATATCTGTATAGGGACAATTCCATTTCTGCCCTTAACTGGAACCCACTACTCAAATTTACCCCTAATTTCAATGTGTGCTCAAATTGGCCCCCCCCTGCCGTTAGTTGCCTTTATAGAAATGTCCTAATGCGCCGTTACCGTCCGGTCAAACAACTTTGACCATCTCGAATTTTTTTTGTAAAAAAATCAAAAAAATCTGAAATTTTGTGGGATTGAAGCTACTCATGTGCGCAAGGTGCGTGCAAATTTTCGTACTATTTAGACATACCAGGAGCTCATGGCAAAGGAAAACAATAAATCTGTACATCTTTGAATAGTAAATTCAAAAAAAATAGCAAGAAAATTCAAAAACATATGAAATTTTTTGGCATCCAAGATGCTCGGGTGCACAAGGTGTGTGCAAAATTTTGTTATCAAATGACATGCGAGGAGCTCTCGCAAAAAAAACCAAAATAGTGTATTTTTTCTAAGTTTTTTTTTCTAAGACAAATTTTGTTTTTTTCTCCACGAGCTCCTACAATGTCGAAACACAACAAAATTTTGCACACACCTTCCACACCTAAGCATCTTGGATGCCAAAAGAATTCATATTTTTTAATTTTTTTGCTATTTTTTTAAATTTACGGTTCACACGCGTACATATTTACTGTGTTTCCTTCGCCACGACCTCCTAGAATGTCCAAACAACATGAAAATTTGCACGCACCTTGCGAACCTGAGTACCTTCGATCCCATAAAATTTCAGATTTTTTTGAATTTTGTTGCTATTTTTTCAAGATGATCAAAACTATTTGACCAGACGGTAACAGCGTAGAAGTGCATTTCTATAAGGGCAATTAACGGCAGAGGGGCAAATTTGAGCACACATTAGAATTAGGGGCAAATTTAAATAATGGGTTCCAGTTAGGGGCAGAAATGAAATTGTCCCATCTGTATATGGTCCGTCCAAAGTAAGTATTCAAGGTCATATAGCAGTATTGTAGAACCGCGTGCACAACAACTTTCGCTCGGTGCATGACAACCACGATGTCTTGTGCCAGTATGTATTGATGGTTCGTGTTCCTATAAAACTCCACGACTGAGCCACACCAGCAAAGATATTTTATGGACCTCCCATATTCGCATGCCCCGATCCCTAATTCCAGCAAGAACCCTAGCCGCTGCAAATGACCAACGCAAACCAGGCTTCTGATCCTGTCGCTCTCCCCATAGTACGACCTTGTCCGGACCGTGGAAGGAATGTAGTGACATGCGTCGCATGCTGCGGGCAGAACACCAGAGAGAGGTTCTACAAGTGCTGAAATCACAACCTTGAGGCATGAGTTGGTTCCAAACTTACTTTGGGGCAATTCCAGGGAAAATAGCAATAATTCAACCCAGAGCCCGGACTCGGTGAGCACAATGAACAATACCTTGATTTGAAGAAAAGAGTTAAAAAAATTCCAATTTTTGTGCGGTGCAAGATTCTTCTGTTCGTGAGCTCCATGCAAAATTTTGTGAAGTTTGGATCTCCGAGGAACTCGTGGCAAAAAAGACAAAATCAAGTGTGAACAATGTGATTTTCAAAAGTTTCTCAGACATCCAAAATTTGTCTTTTTTGCCACGAACTCCACGGATATCCAAACTTCACAAAATTTTGAACGGAGTTCACGCACAGAAACATCTTGCACCATAAAAGAAATTAAAACTTTTTGAACTTTTTTCTATTTCAATTCACGGTACTGTTCATGCCTTGGCTCACCTGAGCCCGGGCACCAAATGGCCGCTTCCGGAAAATAGCTACTGTCCCTTGTTTTGGTCATGTCTAAATGCCTTTCCATTATATCACTTGCAGAGCTGCTAGCCTTCTTATGCCTTCTCTATGTCATGTGTCATATTTTTCTGTTACAAAGTCGTGCCACATTATAGACGGTGATTGTGCATGTCTAACTTCATTGCGATTCACGTCGTTGTCATTGCTTTTTTTCATAGACAAAATGTACTGTGACATAAGGGGTTGACGGAATACCCTGCCATCTAAGGAGAGACGTGCAAGTACATATTTCCTGTTAAAATTTCCTGAAGTATGTGCTCTCTTTGGACACGTGGTCAAGCCACACAATGTTTTGCTAGTACAGTCAAGGATCAACACATCTCATTAATCATGAAGAACTACCATGTATTTAATAATATTGGAAGAAAATGATTTCAGTATTTCCTATATTTTTGTATGGTAAGTACATGAATGCATGAACAATTGCACACTATTGATTTGATATATTTAAGATGTATCCGCAACAAAGTCTTGTATCACAGTTCTTACTGCGACAGCAATCCTAACTGAGTGGGTATTTCCATCTGACCATGTCAAGCTCCCAAAGGTAAACCCGCCTTGCACTCTCCGCCTTGTAGTAAACGACACCCTAAATGTCATGCTTGTGCTACTACCTTTGGCGAATGTGACCATTGATGGCTCCACGGACATGACCACCCCTGCTGGAGCTTCAAGCACCGCATGATAAGTTGTTCCGACCGCCCCCACATTTGTGATAGTGCGTTGAACCGTGACATGGTCCTTGAGGTCCGGAATAGCGATCGACGGGAGATTGAGATTGAGTTGGTAGGATTCGCAACCATGTAACAATCCTATGGTGTAGTTAAAAAACTTGTTGTACTCTCTTGCATCCACGTTGTAAACCAAGCCAGGGTCACTAGCTCTGTCTGGGTTTATGTGGCCACCACCAAAGTCGAAAGGATCAGCCACCTTCCTCGGGACCGTCTCTGCTTCGATCGGCGCACCAAAACCATCGGTCACTGACGCTAGAATCATCACAAAGAAACAAGTTAGTAATATAAGATAAACTAGCTAGAAGAACTTTGCATATAAACATTGTGCATACCTGTGGTGACAATTGCAGACTTGATCATAGCAGGTGACCAATCAGGGTGAATCGACTTAAGCAGTGCGGTCACGGCAGAGACATGTGGACATGCCATGGATGTACCAGAAAATAACACATAGGAGCCACGAACAGCTGCTAAGATGCTAACACCCGGCGCAGTTATGTCGGGCTGTCAAAACATCCACAGAGATAAAAGTCTTAAATCCGAAGACGGTCACAGAAGTTAGTTAAAAAGCACGACAAGTATTTGCGCAAAAAAGGGGGGACCGCAAGTGCAATTATTTTGTCTTTGAGTTATAAATTTCACAGTGGGAGTACCTTGAGTATGTCTGGATATAGGGGGCTCGGACCTCTGGAGGAGAATGAAGCAACCCTCGGCGATAGCACCCCGTCTCCGACAACAGTCATGGTAGGTGATACCTTCACAATGGGATTCCTATCATGACAAAAAACATTCACAAATTAGTTATTGGAGAAAGAAAATATATGAAGATTGACCCTGTTCCAGACAACGCGACTTCTTACTCTGTGTTCTCCCAGTAAGATGCAATTTTCTGTGCGATTTCGTAGTCTACCACAACGCATGGCATGCCGGCCTTGCACGCCGTCAGGGAGTCCAAGCTGTTCATGTTGTACTACGCGAAGATGAGGCCCTTGGCTCCGGCACTCACGGTACGGTTGATGGTGCGGGGTAGCTCTACCCGAGGCAACACGCTCGGAGCCTCCCTCGGTGCATAGCACAACACGATCTTGCCGGTCACATTGCTTGACGCTAACCACTCCTCCGTGCAGCTGCGCAAAAGTTTTAAACTGAATATGGTTTGATAAACTGTGGAACTAATAACAATCTAACTTGTCAATTGAGTGTGTTATGTCGCTACCTTCCTGCATGAACAAGCTCCTTAAAGTCGTCGCTGTTCAGAGTAGAGTTGTAGTAAAGAGATTGTCCCTGCGTTTAAGATCAAATACAAATGAGAGAGTAAGTTTTTCTTTTTCAAGAAAGTTAAATGAACGCCTATACGATTATGTTTCGGCGCACGCTAATTTGACACTTGACGTATCATACGACTTCCCGCCAAAAAAGAGTAAAACCTATACGATTATGGTAAGTCAGTTGTCTTCTTTCAACTAAAAACAGTTTGTTAGTTAACTTGTACCTAGCATATGTAATGATGTAAATTATCGACTTTTATCTAGCTAGGATGTTTCTATTCCTTGAGAGTGGACGTATTTGGGTGCATTTTCCTATATATTTTTTAAAAAAGGAAATATCAAAACAAGTACTTGAAGAAACGTACATACCACAAGCTTTTCTTTGTTTCCGAGAGATATGAAGGTTGGGAAGGCCCGGTCCATCGTGCTAGCGGCCACTGTCGTGACCCATGGCACGACATTCGTCACCGTTTGTGGTGCCGGGCCATCATTCCCGGCAGAGAAGATAACTGAGATCCCTCTCAAGACAGCATGAAGTGTCCCAGGGAACTCATGACCGGCACCCCTTCCCAGTGAGAGCGATAAGACATCTACACCATCATGTATGGCATCGTCAATGGCTGCAAGGATGCTCGCGTCACTGGCTACTGTGTTCGGGCCCCATAACACCTTGTAAATTGCTAGCCGTGCACGTGGTGCCCCGCCATGTGCCATGCCGGTGGCTAGGCCCGCATAGCTCACACCCTGCACTTCTCCTCCGGCAATCGTCGAGGCAACATGAGTGCCATGGCCGCTGAAATCCCAAGGTGACATGTACTCACCCTTGAGGTGAGGGGTTGTGTGCGGCGTCCCTCGCGTTCCTCGCGTCGCCACCACCCTGGGCGACTCGGGGGCTCTCCAACCCTAGGGCCGCCGCCGTCCTCTCCTTCTCCCCTCCTCGCGCCGCCACCGGGTGACGCCGCCGGGTGAAACCCGCGTGGCAGACGGCGGCGGCGGGGGGACTCCCTCTCCCGACTCCCCTTCCTCCGCGGGCGGCGGATCTAGGCGGCAGGCGGCGGTGGCCTGCGGCGCTCGCGGTTTGGCGCGAGGTGGCAGGCCTCGGCGAGCGGTGGCGGGGCGCGGGGCACGCGGCGGCGAGCCTCGGCAGGCGGTGGCGGCTGCGCACGGGGCTGATTCCGGGGCGGCGGCGCGGGCATGGATCCATCGCGGATCTGATCCTGCGGGCGCGGTCTCGGCTTCCCCTGCTCGGCCGGCGGGTCTCGGTGGGGGGCTTCTCCTTGCTGAGGCAGCGGGATCATCCAGATCCCGGCAAGGATGACGGCGACCCGTGCACGAGGAATGGAGGTCTTCGATCAGATCCAGGTGAAAATTTGCTATTGGCTATTGCCAAGGCCGGCGATGGCGATGCTGTCTGCGTCGTTCCCTTCCTGAAGGCATCGTCGTGGAGAAGTTCAAGGCCACTCTCTGCTACATCCGGGGGAAATCCTAGATCAGTAGACCGGATGACGGCGGCTCTCTGGTGTCGTTTCCCCCTGGGGGCGTCATTCTTGGAGGTGCACACGGGCTCAAGGGACTAGAGGACGGCGACTTTGGTGGAGCGGTGCTTCATCTTATACATTGATGGTGGCGGATTTCGGCGGCGTGGCGCTGTGGAGACTCGGCGTCTGATGCGCGGAGATGGACTCGTGCAGGAGGTGGAAGCTGTCTGGCGTCATGGTGGCGTTGATGGCAGATAGGCCTGGCAAGGTCGGTGCAGCAGTACAGCTCTGAAGATGGATTGGTGGCAGGCGGCTGCGGCGGCCTCATACCCGGCAGGGGTCCTGGTTGAGAAGCACGCCGGACTGGTGGGTGCCCATACCAGGCAGGCGTCCTGGATGGGACCTCAAGTCTTTAGATGTTTAGGTTTGGCTGCGTGGTCTGTTTGGTATTAGGCTCAGACTTTCAGCGCCCCTACATCAACTGGATAGGGATAGCGACAGTTGTTGCTTGTTTTGATGGCTTTAGACTTATTGTTGTATGACTCTGTACGGTCTTGTGTCAATAATTAAAAAAATGGCCGTATGCATCGCCCAGATGCAGAGGCCGGGGTCGTCCTCCTTTTCTACAAAAAACTCACCCTTGAGGTGCATGGCATTAATTCCCTCGGAGTACCACCGTGCGCCGATGATCTTTCTATTGCAACTCGTTGCATTGAACGTTGTTCCGGTCTGGCATATGCCTTTCCACCGTGCCTGCACAGGGCCGTATCTGTTGTCATCAAAACTTCGTGATTCAGGCCATATGCCTGAAACAAAACCAAGCATGGAGTCAACCGATGTCCATTTCTAATGTCTGGCTTGGGTTTCAACAACTTCTGGATTTAAACTAGAAATTTGATTACAAACCTGAATCGATCACCCCGATGATGATATCTTCACCGTAATTCTCTTTTCGGAGGAGGTCAGTTTGTTGTGGTGATTTGTTGTGTCCAAGGCCAAGGAAGTCCCAGCTTCGAGTTGTGTGCGCCTTGTGGTAAGTGTTAGGCTTCACACTTATAACTTCAGGAAATTCTACAATTGTAGTATCCAATGTGAATTACTCCGCAAAAAACATATAAAGACACCCTGCAAAGAAAAACATATAAAGACAGCAAATGTTTATCACTTACTTGCCAACGTCCTAGCTTGGGTTTTGGTGAGCATTGCCGCGAACCCAGAGAATCCGTGTTTGTAACTGTAAACTATCGACTTCAACGATTCATCTTTGCTGTTGCAGACAAGACATAATGTTAGCACAGTACTACTATATAGTAACATGGAATACTAGCTAGCCAGTACCTCCCAAGAACGGAGGTTAGTATGTCATGGTGTGACGCCGTGACAGCAGATGGATCGTCATGTTTCTTCTCCCCCATGTACACTATGTGGAGCTGAAATAAACATGCGAAGAGAGGTCAAAAAACAATTTCAGAACAAGCCAAAGTTAAAGTCTTGCGAACAAGGAGGAATCATAACTTACTTTGCTCGACGCATTTGCGGAAAGAGGCAACAGTGTGACCACCAGTAGCAGAGCACAGCAAGAGAAAGCTATCCTCGAATCCATGTCTGATCTCGAGAAGAGTGTTATGTTCTTCTCTCCTGTCGCGTGTATGTATATATAACATAGGAGCCAGGTGCTATCCATGGGGTGCAAGAAGAAAGAAGAGTTCAAAAGAACATTGCGTGTTTCAAAAGAACACGTGATCGAGGAGAACAATCGGACTAGACGACCATGTCGTATCTACCACCATTAAACAACTTGAAACAGACTTAATGACACGAGGTCGACCTGAAAACAACAAGCTTCGTTTAATCAGTGGGCATAAAATTATAAAATCAACCGTGGGGGCTGCAAGAACCGTTCAAACAAGGATATGTTTGCGTTGTCAGCGTTAGGTGGTACACGTACCTGAGAAAGAAAGAGTACACCAAGGTCCTGAGAGGAAGCACCGTGCTCATCGGGCATCCAGGCCGCGTCCATGTCATGACACCAGCGCATTGCTGGGTCTTTAAAAAAAAAACGTTAGTAAAGTTGATAAAGGTGAAGGCAATTTAGAAACAAAAATTTGACCCATTGAAGCATTCCACGCGTAAAGATTGGTTTGGCTGGTTCGTTTCTCTAATAGCTAAATTCTTTTTTTTGGAAGAACCTCTTCGAGAGAGCAGGGATTCCTGCAATTTCTATAAAAAGGATAGAAATGGTCCAGTGTACATGTAAAACTACGCCCAAAAATCTACACAGATGATGCAATTTATAAGAAAAAACTAACCCAAAAACCTACCAGAGCTCGAGGATTGTATAAAAACAATTCGTAGGTTCGGTTAGGGATATGAACAGAATAAGAACATCTACACCCGGGCCTCTTGTATCCATCTCAAACGTCCGGACAGGTCGTCCGGCCGCTGACCGGTCAAAAAAAAAATTGACCTAACCAGACCTCTCAAATCACGGACAAAAGCCCGGGCTGACTGACACCCCTCATATCCAGCCCAAATATAGCGCGAATATGGGGCGGCCCGGGCACGCCCATGCGTGTCCGCTTGACAGACCCAGCCCAACACCGACCCCACAAAAACCCTAATCCAGGCGGTGAGCTCAAACCCTAGCTCACTCTGTCCCTCTCTCTCTCTCTCTCTCTCTCTCTCTCTCTCTCTATCCACTCCTCTCCCTCTCCCTTTCTGATCGCATCCACCACGATGAGTAGCTCCGGCAACGGCTCCGGCTCGATGCTCGACTACGAGGAGGAGATGGCCCTCCGCATTGCGCTGGAGAGGTCCTAGGTGGAGACATCTGGCAGCTCCGGATCTGGAGCGTTGACGCAGCTCCCGCGCCGGCGCAGCGCGGACGCCAGAGCTGGACCCTCCCGGCTTGTGCGCAACGATGCAAGGACAGCACAGTCCACGCCGGTCCCGTGCCGTCTCCTTCCCTGCCGGCCGCTCCTCCACGCGGTCGGCGCTGGGTGCTTGTGCCCGCGCCTCCGCCACGCATGAGCACTCCAGAGTCGGAGGGCGCGTGGCAGCGTGAACGGGAGAGGGACGCGGCGGAGCAGTTCGCGTGCCGCCTCCACGGGACGGAGTCGGACGCTGATGAGGACGCGTGTCTCCTCGCATGGGTGTACCACCACTCCCTCATGACGGCGGAGACATACGCTCGCTGCCTTCGACGTAAGAACACTAAGGCCCTCCGGCTTGTTATTGAGTAGTCGGTGAAGGAAATATGCCCTAGAGCCAATAATGAAGTTGTTACTTATATTTCCTTACATTATGATAAATGTTTATTATTCATGCTAGAATTGTATTAACCAGAAACTTGATACATGTGTGAATACATAGACAAAACAAAGTGTCCCTAGTATGCCTCTACTTGACTAGCTCGTTAATCAAAGATGGTTAAGTTTCCTGACCATAGACATGTGTTGTCATTTGATGAACGGGATCACATCATTAGGAGAATGATGTGATGGAGAAGACCCATCCGTTAGCTTAGCATAATGATTGTTAAGTTCTATTGCTATTGCTTCCTTCATGACTCATACATATTCCTCTGACTATGAGATTATGCAACTTCCGAATACCGGAGGAACACCTTGTGCTATCAAACGTCACAACGTAACTGGGTGATTATAAAGATGCTCTACAGGTGTCTCCGAAGGTGTTTGTTGGGTTGGCATAGATCAAGATTAGGATTTGTCACTCCGAGTATCGGAGAGGTATCTCTGGGCCCTCTCGGTAATGCACATCACTATAAGCCTTGCAAGTAATGTGACTAATTAGTTAGTTACGGGATGATGCATTACGGAACGAGTAAAGAGACTTGCCGGTGACGAGATTGAACTAGGTATGAGGATAGCGACGATCGAATCTTGGGCAAGTAACATACCGATGACAAAGGAAATAACATACGTTGTTATTGAAGTTTGACCGATAAAGATCTTCATAGAATACGTAGGAACCAATATGAGCATCCAGGTTCCGCTATTGGTTATTGACCGGAGATGTGTCTTGGTAATGTCTACATAGTTCTCGAACCCGTAGGGTCCGCACGCTTAACGTTCGATGACGATTTGTATTATGAGTTATGTGTTTTGGTGATCAAAGTTTGTTTGGAGTTCCGGATGAGATCACGGACATGACGAGGAGTCTCGAAATGGTCAAGAGGTAAAGATTCATATATTGGAAAGTAGTATTCAGACATCGGAATGGTTTCGAGTGGTTCGGGTATTTTACCGGAGTACCGAGGGCTTACCGGAACCCTCTGAGGAAGTATAGGGCCTACATGGGCCTTAGGGGAGAGAGAGGGAAGCCCGCGAGGGGTGGCACGCTCCCCCCCTCTAAGGGAGTCCGACTAGGGCAAGGAGGAGGGGGCGCGGCCCCCTTTCCCTTTCCCTCTCCCTCTCCTTCCTCTTCCCCTCCGGTGAGAAAGGAAATGGGGGGGGGGCGAATCCTACTAGGAGTGGAGTCCTAGTAGGACCCCCCCCATGGCGCGCCCCTCCTGGCCGGCCGCCTCCTCCTCCCCTCCTTTATATACGGGGGCAGGGGGCACCCCATAGCACATCAATTGTTCTCTTAGCCGTGTGCGGTGCCCCCTCCATAGTTTACTCCTTCGGTCATAGCTTCGTAGTGCTTAGGCGAAGCCCTGCGCGGATCACATCACCATAACCGTCACCACACCGTCATGCTAAAGGAACTCTCCCTCGACCCTCTGCTGGATCAAGAGTTCGAGGGATGTCATCGAGCTGAACGTGTGCTGAACTCGGAGGTGTCGTACGTTTGGTACTAGATCGGTTGGATCATGAAGACGTTCGACTACATCAACCGCGTTAACCTAACGCTTCCGCTTTCTGTCTACGAGGGTACGTGGACACACTCTCCCCCTCTCGTTGCTATGCATCTCCTAGATAGATCTTGTGTGATCGTAGGAAATTTTGAAATTGCATGCTACGTTACCCAACAGTGGCATCCGAGCCAGGTCTATGCGTAGATGATATGCACAAGTAGAACACAAAGAGTTGTGGGCGATAATAATCATACTGCTTACCACCAACGTCTTATTTTGATTTGGCAGTATTGTTGGATGAACCGGCCCGGACCAACCTTACACGACCACGTTCATGAAACCGGTTCCACTGACAGACATGCAACTTGTTTTGCATAAAGGTGGCTGGCGGGTGTTTGTTTCTCCAACTTTAGTTGAATCGAATTTGACTGCGGCCGGTCCTTGTTGAAGGTTAAAACAACACACTTGACAAAAATCGTCATGGTTTTGATGCGTAGGTAAGAACGGTTCTTGCTAGAAGCCCATAGCAGCCATGTAAAACTTGCAACAACAAAGTAGAGGACGTCTAACTTGTGTTTGCAGGGCATATTGTGATGTGATATGATCAAGACATGATGTGATATACATTGTTGTATGAGATGATCATGTTTTGTAAAATTTATCGGCAACTGGCAGGAGCCTTAAAGTTGTCGCTTTATTGTATGAAATGCAATCTCCACGTAATTGCTTTACTTTATCACTATGCGGTAGCGATAGTTGTTGAAGCAATAGTTGGTGAGACGACAACGACACTATGATGGAGATCAATGTGTCAAGCCGGTGACGATGGAGATCATGACGGTGCTTTGAAGATGGAGATCAAGGCACAAGATGATGATGGCCATATCATGTCACATATTTTGATTGCATGTGATATTTATCTTTTATGCATCTTATTTTGCTTAGTACGACGGTAGCATTATAAGATGATCCCTCTCTAAATTTCAAGGTATAAGTGTTCTCCCTAAGTATGCATCGTTGCTACAGTTCGTCGTGACAAGACACCACGTGATGATCGGGTGTGATAAGCTCTACGTTCACATACAATTGGTGTAAGATAGTTTTGCACGTGCAGAATACTCAGGTTAAACTTGACGAGCCTAGCCTATGCAGATATGGCCTCGGAACACTCAGACCGAAAGGTCGAACGTGAATCATATAGTAGATATGATCAACATAGAGATGTTCACCATTGAAAACTACTCCATCTCACGTGATGATCGGACATGATTTAGTCGATATGGATCACGTGATCATTTAGATGACTAGATGGATGTCTATCTAATTGGGAGTTCTTAAGTAATATGATTAATCGAACTTTAATTTATCATGAACTTAGTCTTGATAGTTTTTGCATATCTATGTTGTTGTAGATCAATGGCCCGTTCTACCGAATTTTAATGTGTTCCTAGAGAAAGCTAAGTTGAAAGATGATGGTAGCAACTACACGGACTGGGTCCATATCTTGAGGATTATCCTCATTGTTGCATAGAAGAATTACGTCCTGGAAGTACTGCTAGCTGCAAGACCCGCTGCAGGAGCAACTCCGGACGTTATGAACGTCTTGCAGACTAAATCTGATGACTACTCGATAGTTCATTGTGCCATTCTTTACGTCTTAGAATCGAGAGTTCAAAGACGTTTTGAATGTCATGGAGCATATGAGATGTTCCAAGAGTTGAAATTAATATTTCAAGAAAATGCCCGAGTGTAGAGATATGAAGTCTCCAACAAGTTCTATAGTTGCAAGATGGAGGAGAATAGTTCTGTCAGTGAACACATACTCAGATTGTCTGGGTACCATAACCACTTGATTCAGCTGGGAGTTAATCTTCCTGATGATAGTGTCATTGACAGAATATGGGGTGGCCCAGGCATGCCCATGCGCGTCCGCTTGACAGGCCTAGCCCAACACCGACCCCACAAAAACCCTAATCCAGGCGGCGAGCTCAAACCCTAGCTCACTCTGTCCCTCTCTCTCTCTCTCGCTCTATCCACTCCTCTCCCTCTCCCTTTCTGATTGCATCCACCACGATGAGTAGCCCCGGCAGTGGCTCCGGCTCGATGCTCGACTACGAGGAGGAGATGGCCCTCTGCATTGCGCTTGAGAGGTCCAAGGTGGAGACCTGTGGCAGCTCTGGATCTGGAGCGTCGACGCAGCTCCTGCGCCGGCGCAGCACGAAGCCGGAGCTGGACCCTCCCAGCCTGCACGCAATGATGCAAGGACAGCACAGTCCCCACCTGTCCCATGCCGTCTCCTTCCCCTGCCGGACACTCCTCCATGCGGTCGGCGCTGGGTGCTTTTGCCCGTGCCTCCGGCCCGCATGAGCACTCGAGAGTCGGAGGCGCGCGTGGCAGCGTGAACGGGAGAGGGACACAGCGGAGCAGTCCACGTGCCGCCTCCACGGGACGGAGTCGGACGCTGATGAGGACGCGTGTCTCCTTGCATGGGTGTACCACCACTCCCTCATGACGGTGGAGACATACGCTCGCTGCCTCCGACGTAAGAACACTAAGGCGCTCCGACTTGTTATTAAGCAGTCGGTGAAGGAAATATGCCCTAGAGCCAATAATGAAGTTGTTATTTATATTTCCTTACATTATGATAAATGTTTATTATTCATGCTAGAATTGTATTAACCGGAAACTTGATACATGCGTGAATACATAGACAAAACAAAGTGTCCCTAGTATGCCTCTACTTGACTAGCTCGTTAATCAAAGATGGTTAAGTTTCCTGACTATAGACATGTGTTGTCATTTGATGAACGGGATCACATCATTAGGAGAATGATGTGATGGAGAAGACACATCCGTTAGCTTAGCATAATGATCGTTAAATTCTATTGCTATTGCTTTCTTCATGACTCATACATATTCCTCTGACTATGAGATTATGCAACTCTCGAATACCGGAGGAACACCTTGTGTGATATCAAACGTCACAACATATCTGGGTGATTATAAAGATGCTCTACAGGTGTCTCGGAAGGTGTTTGTTGGGTTGGCATAGATCAATATTAGGATTTGTCACTCCGAGTATCGGAGAGGTATCTCTGGGCCCTCTCGGTAATGCACATCACTATAAGCCTTGCAAGTAATGTGACTAATGAGTTAGTTACGGGATGATGCATTACGGAACGAGTAAAGAGACTTGCCGGTGACGAGATTGAACTAGGTATGAGGATACTGACGATCGAGTCTTGGGCAAGTAACATACCGATGACAAAGGAAATAACATACGTTGTTATTGCAGTTTGACCGATAAAGATCTTCATTGAATATGTAGGAACCAATATGAGCATCCAGGTTCCTCTATTGGTTATTGACCAGAGATGTTTCTCGGTCATGTCTACATAGTTCTCGAACCCGTAGGGTCCGCACGCTTAACGTTCAATGACGATTTGTATTATGAGTTATGTGTTTTGGTGATTGAAGTTTGTTCGGAGTTCCGGATGAGATCACGGACATGACGAGGAGTCTCGAAATGGTCGAGAGGTAAAGATTCATATATTGGAAAGTAGTATTCAGACATCGGAATGGTTTCGAGTGGTTCAGGTATTTTACCGGAGTACCGAGGGCTTACCGGAACCCTCAGAGGAAGTATTGGGCCTATATGGGCCTTAGGGGAGAGAGAGGGAAGCCCGCGAGGGGGGGCATGCTCCCCCCTCTAAGGGAGTCCGAATAGGACAAGGAGGAGGGGGCGCGGCCCCCTTTCCCTCTCCCTCTCCTTTCTCTTCCCCTCCGGTGAGAAAGGAAAAGGGGGGGGGGGGGCGAATCCTACTAGGAGTGGAGTCCTAGTAGGACTCCCCCCCCATGGCGCGCCCCTCCTGGCCGGCCTCCTCCTCCTCCCCTCCTTTATATACGGGGGCAGGGGGGCACCCCATAACACATCAATTGTTCTCTTAGCCGTGTGCGGTGCCTCCTCCACAGTTTACTCCTCCGATCATAGCTTCGTAGTGCTTAGGCGAAGCCCCGCGCGGATCACATCACCATAACCGTCACCACGCCGTCATGCTAACGGAACTCTCCCTCGACCTTCTGCTGGATCAAGAGTTTGAGGGACGTCATTGAGCTGTACGTGTGCTGAACTCGGAGGTGCCGTACGTTCGGTACTAGATCGGTTGGATCATGAAGACGTTCGACTACATCAACCGCGTTAACCTAACGCTTCCGCTTTCTGTCTACGAGGTTATGTGGACACAGTCTCCCCCTCTCATTGCTATGCATCTCCTAGATAGATCTTGCGTGATCGTAGGAAAAATTTGAAATTGCATGCTGCGTTCCCCAACAGTGGCATCCGAGCCAGGTCTATGCGTAGATGATATGCACAAGTAGAACACAAAGAGTTGTGGGCGATAATAGTCATACTGCTTACCACCAACGTATTATTTTGATTTGGCAGTATTGTTGGATGAACCGGCCCGGACCAACCTTACACGGCCATGTTCATGAGACCGGTTCCACTGACAGACATGCAACTTGTTTTGCATAAAGGTGGCTTGCGGGTGTTTGTTTCTCCAACTTTTGTTGAATCGAATTTGACTGCGGCCGGTCCTTGTTGAAGGTTAAGACAGCACACCTGACAAAAAAACGTCATGGTTTTTATGCATAGGTAAGAACGGTTCTTGCTAGAAGCCCATAGCAGCCATGTAAAACTTGCAACAACAAGACTTCTAACTTGTTTTTGCAGGGCATATTGTGATGTGATATGTTCAAGACATGATGTGATATACATTGTTGTATGAGATGATCCTATTTTGTAAAATTTATCGGCAACTGGGAGGAGCCTTATGGTTGTCGCTTCACTACTAGGGAAAACCTTATACACAGAATATTACCAGCAGCGCTCTTCAAAATACGACGCTACTGCTATTTAGCAGCAGCGCGTTCCATGAAAGCACGCTGCTGAATTGAAAATAGCAGTAGCGCGTCATCTCTAAACCGCGCTGCTGCTCCCATTTCCATGACCTCGCCGTCCAGCTAGTTATAGCAGTAGCGCCTTATGCCTTACCCCGCTACTGCTATTCTCCTTAGCTGTAGCGCTTTCTCATGCCCGCGCTACTACTAACCCTATCTTATCCCCACACGTACGGCCGACCCTGTCTCTCTCACTCACTCTCCCTCTCTCAGTCACTCCCACCCGCGCCGATAACCATTGTCATTCGTCGCCGCCGCCGCCGTCGTCCGTCCGCCACCGAGGTACTCCCTCCTTCCATCCCTCCTCCTCCCACCGTGCCCTCCTCCCTCCTCCTCCCTCCGCCTGCGGCCGCCCCCTCCTCCCTCCTCCACCGGCAGCCCTCCTCCCACCGCCCTCCCTCCTCCTCCTCCGACCGCCCCTCCCTCCTCCTCCTCCGGTCGGCCCCTCCTCCTCCTCCTCCGGCCGCCCCTCCCCCTCCTCTCTCCTCCCTCCCTCCCTCCCTTGTCTCTGTTTTTGCAAATCATAGGTAACTAGTTTATTTAGTAAGTGATTATTATAACTAGTTTATTTATATTAAGTGCTTAATAGAACTAATTTATTTACTAAGTGCTTAATAGAACTAGTTTATTTAGTAAGTAGTTAATAAAACTAGTTTATTTACTATTAGGATTATATATAAGATATTTTCAAATGTTTTTTTTTCATATTTTGAACCATTGAAATGCAATGACCATCGATAAGTGGCCTATGTTTTGCCGGAGTGTTGATTAATTTCCATTCCGGCAAATTTCAGGCGCTCGATATGTCCTTTTTTAGCAAAGGTCATGCCGGATTTTTTGGGTTTTGTCGTCGAGTTATAATCTTTGAATTTTGAACACAGGAGATGTCTGATGACGATGGGATCCTGGAGTGTGTGTACTGCTACGATGACCGAGGTGTGTGCGACAGGTTTCCTCACCTGCAAAACGATAGGTTTTTCACCGTGAAGCTGGAAGAGACCTTCGATGTTTGTACGGTACGCAACGACAAGCATTTCATCGTATTTAATATCATCACTTGTGCTTCTTTTGTTCAACGTGTAATTTATGGATTTTTTCAATTCTATTAGTACATCCCGTGCCATGCTAGACCATATGTATTGGAGAAGCTTGGTTTTGGTTTAGATGACTTTGAGAATGTGGAGACGAGGAGGTCTCACTTAAGAACTAAACATGGTTATGAGTTTCTGGTTAAGTTCTACAATGCGGTCGATCGCTCCCATTTTGGTTGCTCTAATTGGGAAGCTCTCTGCAAGTCATAGGATTTGAGGAGGGAATACGAATAAGATTTGATATTCGTCCCGAAGATTATGATGATGATAATATCGACATCTGGGTGGATGTGGATATGCCTCCAGTTTTGCCTAGATGTGAGTTTGCCAAACTAATTTGTTAAGTTCAGTAATTTATGTTGTTAATTTAAAACTATTTGGTGTTCGTCCATACTAAACTTATTTATTTATAATTTTCAGCTTATTTCTTATCTTCAAGAAATACTCGGAAGGTAGTAGACAACACATACTACAGCTATGACTCCAAGCTTAATTGTGAGGAGAAAGGTTATCTTGTCTCATTCATAGAAGATATTGAGGCCTTCAAAAACAGTCACTCTATCAGCCCAAATTGTACTAGATACGTGCCACTAGTCCATACATTGCTTGATGATAACTTCATTGCCAAAAACTTGGTAAGATTTTGTTAATGATGGTAACTTCATTGCATACATTATTCTTAAGTAAACCATTGCTAACTATATATGTTACTATTCCATTTTTGAACAGAGGCTCCCGAAGCAGGTTGTGCCTGATATGCTATTTACCGAAGGTGATATGCATATGGTTAGCTTACGACCAACTCCTTCGGTGGCTTACCATACTGCATACTCGATTTCTTCAAATGATGCAAGGCTCAAAATCAAAGAATGGAGCAAAGTGATGAATGCACACACGCAAATAAATTGGAGACAAAATGAATGTGCGCAAGCCACAAGTTGGAGATAGGTTTATGTCCATTCTCCATTATGGTGAAGGACCGGTTTATCTGTTTTATGGTATTTTATCTAGGAGAGAGGAGTAGGTCCTAAGTATTAAGAACAATTAGTTAGTGTTGATTATATATGACTACAATGTCTTAGACTTGATGGTGATGCTGAGTAGGAGTAGTGATTATGGTTACTATGATGATGATGAGGCGGAGTTGTTATTATAACTAGTGACGAAGTTGTTATATGACATTGGACGAAAATGATGATTATGAGGAGTTATGTGACAATGATGTATTATTATGGTAAGTTGTTAATGATATTATGGTGATGATAAGTTATTATGTCACTGGGTGAAAGAACCGCCGATTAGTTTCAAATGGATGGATCCAAAGTGACCATTGGTTACTTTGGATCCGTGCACTTGAAACTAATCCAAGGTTCTTTCACCTAGTGATTTAATAACTCATTATGATGTAAAAACAATCTCTAAATTGCTACTGTATGAAAATTTGTATACAGGTATATGAATGCGACCTAAAATTCAAGATAAATGGAATAGGGAATAATAGTAGTAGCGATTGTTTTCGAAAGCGCTACTAGTAATTAGCAGTAGCGCTTGACTAGGCAAGCGCTACTACTAAGTAGATATAGCAGTAGGGAGTGCCTGTAGGCGCTACTGCTAAGCATTAGCTGTAGTGCCTTATCAGTAGCGCGCCTACCCGCGCTACTGATAGGCCGAAAACCGACGCTACTGCTAGGCTTTTCCCTAGTAGTGCTTTATTGTATGAAATGCAATCGCCATGTAATTGCTTTACTTTATCACTATGCGGTAGCGATAGTTGTAAAAGCAATAGTTGGCGAGATGACAATGACGCTACGATGGAGATCAATGTGTCAAGCCGGTGATGATGGAGATCATGACGGTGCTTTGAAGATGGAGATCAAAGGCACAAGATGATGATGGCCATATCATGTCACATATTTTGATTGCATGTGATATTGATCTATTATGCATCTTATTTTGCTTAGTATGACGGTAGCATTATAAGATGATCCCTCTCTAAATTTCAAGGTATAAGTGTTCTCCCCAAGTATGCATCGTTGCTATAGTTCGTCGTGCCGAGACACCACGTGATGATCGGGTGTGATAAGCTCTACGTTCACATACAATGGGTGTAAGACAGTTTTGCACGTGCAGAATACTCAGGTTAAACTTGACGAGCCTAGCATATGCAGATATGGCCTCGGAACACTGAGACCGAAAGGTCGAACATGAATCATATAGTAGATATGATCAACATAGAGATGTTCACCATTGAAAACTACTCCATCTCACATGATGATCGGACATGGTTTAGTTGATATGGATCACGTGATCATTTAGATGACTAGATGGATGTCTATCTAATTGGGAGTTCTTAAGTAATATGATTAATCGAACTTTAATTTATCATGAACTTAGTCCTGATAGTTTTTGCATATCTATGTTGTTGTAGATCAATGGCCCGTTCTACCGAATTTTAATGCGTTCCTAGAGAAAGCTAAGTTGAAAGATGATGGTAGAAACTACATGGACTGGGTCCATAACTTGAGGATTATCCTCATTGTTGCACCGAAGAATTACGTCCTGGAAGCACTGCTAGGTGCAAGACCCGCTGCAGGAGCAACTCCGTACGTTATGAACGTCTGGCAGACTAAATCTGATGACTACTTGATAGTTCATTATGCCATGCTTTACGTCTTAGAATCGGGAGTTCAAAAACATTTTGAATGTCATGGAGCATATGAGATGTTCCAAGAGTTGAAATTAATATTTCAAGCAAATGCCCGAGTGTAGAGATATGAAGTCTCCAACAAGTTCTATAGTTGCAAGATGCAGGAGAATAGTTTTGTCAGTGAACACATACTCAGATTGTCTGCGTACCATAACCACTTGACTCAGCTGGGAGTTAATCTTCCTGATGATAGTGTCATTGACAGAGTATGGGGAGGCCCGGGCACGCCCATGCGCGTCTTCTTGACAGGCCCAGCCCAACATCGACCCCACAAAAACCCTAATCCAGGCGGCGAGCTCAAACCCTGGCTCACTCTGTCCCTCTCTCTCTCGCTCTATCCACTCCTCTCCCTCTCCCTTTCTGATCGCATCCACCACGATGAGTAGCTCCGGGAGCGGCTCCAGCTTGATGCTCGACTACGAGTAGGAGATGGCCCTCCGCATTGCACTGGAGAGGTCCAAGGTGGAGACCTGTGGTAGCTCTGGATCTGGAGCGTCGACGCAGCTCCCGCGTCGGCGCAGCGCGGACGCCGGAGCTGGACCCTCCCGGCCTGCACGCAACGATGCAAGGACAGCACAGTCCGCGCCGGTCCCGTGCCGTCTCCTTCCCCTGCCGGCCGCTCCTCCACGCGGTCGGCGCTGGGTGCTTGTGCCCGCGCCTCCGGCCCGCATTAGCACTCCAGAGTCGGAGGCGCGCGTGGCAGCATGAACTAGAGACGGATGCGACAGAGCAGTCCGCGTGCCGCCTACACGGGACGAAGTCCGACGCTGATGAGGATGCGTGTCTCCTCACATGGGTGTACCACCACTCCCTCATGACGGCGGAGACATACGCTCGCTGCCTCCGATGTAAGAACACTAAGGCGCTCCGGCTTGTTATTGAGCAGTCGGTGAAGGAAATATGCCCTAGAGCCAATAATGAAGTTGTTATTTATATTTCCTTACATTATGATAAAAGTTTATTATTCATGCCAGAATTGTATTAACCAGAAACTTGATACATGTGTGAATACATAGACAAAACAAAGTGTCCCTAGTATGCCTCTACTTGACTAGCTCGTTAATCAAAGATGGTTAAGTTTCTTGACCATAGACATGTGTTGTCATTTGATGAACGGGATCACATCATTAGCAGAATGATGTGATGGAGAAGACCCATCCGTTAGCTTAGCATAATGATCGTTAAGTTCTATTGCTATTGCTTTCTTCATGACTCATACATATTCCTGTGATTATGAGATTATGCAACTCCCGAATACCGGAGGAACACCTTGTGTGCTATCAAACGTCACAACGTATCTGGGTGACAATAAATATGCTCTACAGGTGTCTCCGAAGGTGTTTGTTGGGTTGGCATAGATCAAGATTAGGATTTGTCACTCCGAGTATCGGAGAGGTATCTCTGGGCCCTCTCGGTAATGCACATCACTATAAGCCTTGCAAGTAATGTGACTAATGAGTTAGTTACAGGATGATGCATTAAGGAACAAGTAAAGAGACTTGCCGGTGACGAGATTGAACTAGGTATGAGGATACTGACGATCGAGTCTTGGGCAAGTAACATACCGATGACAAAGGAAATAACATACGTTGTTATTGCAGTTTGACCGATAAAGATCTTCATTGAATATGTAGGAACCAATATGAGCATCCAGGTTCCTCTATTGGTTATTGACCAGAGATGTTTCTCGGTCATGTCTACATAGTTCTCGAACCCGTAGGGTCCGCACGCTTAACGTTCAATGACGATTTGTATTATGAGTTATGTGTTTTGGTGATTGAAGTTTGTTCGGAGTTCCGGATGAGATCACGGACATGACGAGGAGTCTCGAAATGGTCGAGAGGTAAAGATTCATATATTGGAAAGTAGTATTCAGACATCGGAATGGTTTCGAGTGGTTCAGGTATTTTACCGGAGTACCGAGGGCTTACTGGAACCCTCAGAGGAAGTATTGGGCCTATATGGGCCTTAGGGGAGAGAGAGGGAAGCCCGCGAGGGGGGGCATGCTCCCCCCTCTAAGGGAGTCCGAATAGGACAAGGAGGAGGGGGCGCGGCCCCCTTTCCCTCTCCCTCTCCTTTCTCTTCCCCTCCGGTGAGAAAGGAAAAGGGGGGGGGGCGAATCCTACTAGGAGTGGAGTCCTAGTAGGACTCCCCCCCATGGCGCGCCCCTCCTGGCCGGCCTCCTCCTCCTCCCCTCCTTTATATACGGGGGCAGGGGGGCACCCCATAGCACATCAATTGTTCTCTTAGCCGTGTGCGGTGCCCCCTCCACAGTTTACTCCTCCGGTCATAGCTTCGTAGTGCTTAGGAGAAGCCCTGCGCGGATCACATCACCATAACCGTCACCACGCCGTCATGCTAACGGAACTCTCCCTCAACCCTCTGTTAGATCAAGAGTTTGAGGGACGTCATCGAGCTGGACGTGTGCTGAACTCGGAGGTGCCGTACGTTCGGTACTAGATCGGTTGGATCGTGAAGACGTTTGAGTACATCAACCGTGTTAACCTAACGCTTCCGCTTTTTGTCTACGAGGGTACGTGGACACACTCTCCCCCTCTCGTTGCTATGCATCTCCTAGATAGATCTTGCGTGATCATTGGAAATTTTTTGAAATTGCATGCTACGTTCCCCAAGAGTGGCATCCGAGCCAGGTCTATGCGTAGATGATATGCTGAAGTGGAACACAAAGAGTTGTGGGCCATAATAGTCATACTGCTTACCACCAATGTCTTATTTTGATTTGGCAGTATTGTTGGATGAACCGGCCCGGACCAACCTTACACGACCACGTTCATGAGACCGGTTCCACCGACAGACATGCAACTTGTTTTGCATAAAGGTGGCTGGCAGGTGTTTGTTTCTCCAACTTTAGTTGAATCGAATTTGACTGCGGCCGGTCCTTGTTTAAGGTTAAAACAACACACTTGACAAAAAATCGTCATGGTTTTGATGCGTAGGTAAGAACGGTTCTTGCTAGAAGCCCGTAGTAGCCATGTAAAACTTGCAACAACAAAGTAGAGGATGTCTAAATTGTTTTTGCAGGGCATATTGTGATGTGATATGGTTAAGACATGATGTGATATACATTGTTGTATGAGATGATCATGTTTTGTAAAATTTAGCGGCAACTGGGAGGAGCCTTATGGTTGTCGCCTTATTGTATGAAATGCAATCTCCATGTAATTGCTTTACTTTATCACTATGCGGTAGCGATAGTTGTAGAAGCAATAGTTGGCGAGACAACAACGACGCTACGATGGAGATCAATGTGTCAAGCCGGTGACGATGGAGATCATGACGGTGCTTTGAAGATGGAGATCAAAGGCACAAGATGATGATGGCCATATCATGTCACATATTTTGATTGCATGTGATATTTATCTTTTATGCATCTTATTTTGCTTAGTACGACATTAGCATTATAAGATGATCCTTCTCTAAATTTCAAGGTATAGGTGTTCTCCCCGAGTATGCATCGTTGCTACAGTTTGTTGTGCCGAGACACCACGTGATGATCGGGTGTGATAAGCTCTACATTCACATACAATGGGTGTAAGACAGTTTTGCACGTGCAGAATACTCAGGTTAAACTTGACGAGCCTAGCATATGCAGATATCGCCTCGGAACACTGAGACCGAAAGGTCGAACGTGAATCATATAGTAGATATGATCAACATAGAGATGTTCACCATTGAAAACTACTCCATCTCACGTGATGATCAGACATGGTTTAGTTGATATGGATCACGCGATTATTTAGATGGCTAGATGGATGTCTATCTAGTTGGGAGTTCTTAAGTAATATGATTAATCGAACTTTAATTTATCATGAACTTAGTCCTAATAGTTTTTGCATATCTATGTTGTTGTAGATCAATGGCCCGTTCTATCGAATTTTAATGCGTTCCTAGAGAAAGCTAAGTTGAAAGATGATGGTAGCAACTACACGGTCTGGGTCCGTAACTTGAGGATTATCTTCATTGTTGCACAGAAGAATTACGTCCTGGAAGCACTGCTAGGTGCAAGACCCGCTGCAGGAGCAACTCCGGACGTTATGAACGTCTGGCAGACTAAATCTGATGACTACTCGATAGTTCATTGTGCCATGCTTTACGTCTTAGAATCGGGAGTTCAAAGACGTTTTTAATGCCATGGAGCATATGAGATGTTCCAAGAGTTGAAGTTAATATTTCAAGAAAATGCCCGAGTGTAGAGATATGAAGTCTCCAACAAGTTCTATAGTTGCAAGATGGAGGAGAATAGTTCTGTCAGTGAACACATAATCAGATTGTTTGGGTACCATAACCACTTGACTCAGCTGGGAGTTAATCTTCCTGATGATAGTGTCATTGACATAGTTCTTGAATCACTGCCACCAAGCTATAAAGGCTTCGTGATGACCTATAATATGCAAGGGATGGAAAAGACAATTCCTGAGCTCTTCGCGATGCTAAAGGCTGCGGAGGTAGAAATCAAGAAGGAGCATCAAGTGTTGATGGTTAACAAGGCCACTAGTTTCAAGAAAAAGGACAAAGGGAAGAAGGGGAACTTCAATAAGAATAGCAAGCAAGTTGATACTCCAAGGAAGAAGCCCTAGTCTATACCTAAGCCTGAAACTGAGTGCTTCTACTTCAAAGGGACTGTTCACTGGAAGCGGAACTACCCCAAGTATTTGGCGGATAAGAAGGATGGCAAAGTGAAAGTTATATTTGATATACATGTTATTGATGTGTACCTTACTAATGCTCGTAGTAGCGCCTGGTGAGGGAGTCTTCGATAAGGGGGTCCTCGGGCGTTCGGGCTATGTGACACGGGCCGGACTGATGGGTCGTGAATATACAAGATAGAAGGATTTCCCTCGTGTCCGGATGTGACTCTCCATTGCATGGATAGCAAGCTTGGCGGCCAGATGTGTAGTTTCCCTTCTCTGCAAACCGTCTCTATACAACCCTAGCCCCCTCCGGTGTCTATATAAACCAGAGGCTTTAGTCCATAGAGGCAATCATAATCATACATGCTAGACATCTAGGGTTTAGCCATTACGATCTCGAGGTAGATCAACTCTTGTAACCCCTATACTCATCAAAGTCAATCAAGCAGGAAATAGGGTATTACCTCCATCAAGAGGGCCCGAACCTGGGTAAACATCATGTCCCCTGCCTCCTTTTACCTTCAATCCTCAGACGCACAGTTTGGGACCCCCTATCAGAGATCGGCCGGTTTTGACACCGACATTGGTGCTTTCACTGAGAGTTCCTCCGTGTCGTCAATAGAAGGATCGATGGCTTGTCTTATCGTCAATGACAAAATCACCTCTGGAAGGGCCCTAGCTCCTGGGCAGATCCTCCAGCTCGGAAGTTTTACCGTGGGTGCCCGCTCGGCCGTTAAGCCAAAGCCAGCCCCCCAAACCACCAAAAATCATCTCCGCATTGGCCTCGAACACTCCGATAAGATGGATCCAGCACATGTTTCATGTTTGAACGAATTGCTAGATCGCATCGCCGCCCTGGGACTCAATTGGAATAGGTATTTTATCGCTTTCTGGTAAAAAATAAAAATTATTTTCGTGAGCGCATACTTTCTATTTTTATCAGCAAGATCAAACAACAATCACCCAAGAAGATCCTAAAGGCTTTGATTGGCACAAACATTAATTAAAACATAAAAGACACAATCATAACATAGGCTAGATAAATTATTTATTACTAAACAGGATCAAAAAGTAAAGAACCAAAATAAAATTGGGTTGCCTCCCAATAAGCGCTATCATTTAACGCCCCTAGCTAGGCATAAAAGCAAGAATAGATCTAGGTATTGTCATCTTTGGTATGCAATCCATAAGTGGCTATCATAATTCATTCATAAGGCAATTTAATTTTCTTTCTAGGAAACTGTTCCATGCCTTTCCTTAATGGAAATTGGAATCTAATATTTCCTTCTTTCAGGTCAATAATTGCACCAATCGTTCTAAGGAAAGGTATACCAAGAATAATAGGACATGTAGGATTGCAATCTATATCAAGAACGATAAAATCTATGGGCACATAATTCCTATTTGCAACAATAAGAACATCATTAATCCTTGCCATAGATTTCTTAATGGTGGAATCCGCAAGGTGCAAATTTAAAGAACATTCATCAAATTCACGGAAACCTAACACATCACACAAAGTTTTTGGAATCATGGAAACACCAACACTCAGAAAGAGACCCGGGGGCCATAGGTTTCACTAGTGGCTTCTCTCATGATAGCATGTATTATGGTGGGTGAACAAATTACTGCCGAGCAATTGATAGAAGAGAGCATAATTATGAGAATATCTAGGCAATGATTATGAACATAGGCATCACGTCCATGTTAAGTAGACTGAAACGATTCTACATCTACTACTATTAGTCCACACATCGACCGCTATCCAGCATGCATCTAAAGTATTAAGTTCATAAGAACAGAGTAATGCTTTAGGCAAGATGACATGATGTAGAGGGATAAACTCAAGCAATATGATATAAACCCCATCTTTTTATCCCCGATGGAAACAATACAATACATGCCTTGTTGCCCCTACCGTCATTAGGAAAGGACACCGCAAGATTGAATCCAAAGCTAAGCACTTCTCCCATTGCAAGAAATATCAATCTAGTAGGCCAAACTAAACCGATAATTCGAAGAGACTTGCAAACATATCAAATCATGCATATCAGAATTTAGAGGAGAACCAAATATTATTCATAGATAAACTTGATCATTAATGCACAATTCATCGGATCTCGGCAAACACACCACAAAAAGTATTACATCGAATAGATCTTGTCGGTGTACAAAAAGAGGGGTACACTTTTTGTACCCCTATAACTGTGCACGGGTAGTCCGAGCCGCGGGCACCACCACACCAAACAAGGCAAGGGAGGTGAGCCAGGGTAAGACTGAAGCTCGAGAGAGCTACGACACCAAGGCCAAGACCATGAAGAGCAGAGGGGACGAAGCGGACTCCCCCGGCAAGATCCTTGCCGGGAGAAAGTTCTAGCAGCCCCGGCAAGACCCTTGCCGAGGCAACTTGTCCCGTGCCTACGGAGCGAGTCACCCTTGAGTCCACTGCCCCCAAAGGGAAAGGATTCGGGAGACACCCCTGTGGCGGCATGCAGATCTTCGTGAAGACATTCAAGATCAGATACACACTAAAGAGACGACAACCCTTGGCGGGATCCTAGCCGAGGAAGACCACAAGGCCCCCGGCAAGCGCCTTGCCGGGGATGACAGCAGGCGCCTCAGCAAGACCGTTGCTGGGGCCCCGGCAAGGCCCTTACCGAGGACACCTGCAGGGCCACCATCAGGCCCACGCCGACTAAACCTCCACCACCGCACGCATGCAGCTGCCGACCCAACCAGCTGGGCAGGCGCCTGCGTGGCGGCATGCGGATCTTCGTGAAGACCCACCACTGCGCCACCTCAACTACCTACCTACCTACGTGGCATCGCAGGCGTCGCTGGCCAGGGCGCATGTCGACACAAGAAGGAGCGGCGACGACGGACGAGGCAGATCTCTCCCCTGTCCCCGATAAAGCAAGGACACCTAAGCAGGACGCATTAAATGCGCCTTGTCATGTAATGCGAGGGATAACCTCGCATCACTGTTCCATTTCCACCTCCTGTGTGCCACTGTGGCAACCCCTTTTCCTATAAAAGGAGGCCCGAGGCGACCAGGAGAAGGATTCGGCTTTTTGGAGCTCCTCACGCCCCATAGCTAGCTCAAGAACACAGATATACAATCCACCAAAGCAGGAGTAGGGTTTTACGCATCCTCGTCGCCCGAACCTGGATAAACAAACCATGTGCTGCCTGCTCGATCCGCTCTTCTCACGACCCCGCGCCCCGCCAACCGTAGAAGGGAGTCTTGTGATACCATAGGTGTCTTTCCGCACCGACATCTCTGGCGCGCCAGGTAGGGGGCTCCAGTTGTGAGAATCGGCTCTAGCAATCAGCCGAGCACTCCTTCGTCTTCATGGCTCTTGGAGAAGGAAGGAGACCGGGAGATCAGCGCTCGAGCGACTACAAACAGAAGCTAAGTTGCGCTGAACCCTTATTTGTTCTATACTTTTTATATGAGGTTATTCCCCCCGGAGATGTCACACCTTTGTATGAGAAACCTGCACGCTAGGGGGCTCTCCCACGATCGGCAACGCCCTTGCCCTGTTTCGAGTCCGCTCAACAGCTCAAGCGGCTGCGTCGAGAATGGCAGAGTAGCCTTCCGCGACCAACAATGCTCTCGATTCTGACTCGAGTCAAGCTCGACAGTTCGAGCGGCCACGTTCGGAACGGAAAGGTGGCTCATCCGGCAGCACGCGTTCCTAGCAGGCCCATGGGGATCCATCCCCAAAATGCTGCTAGGGGCTTCCGCGCCGGCGAGCCTACCCAATCGGCGTAGGGCGCGCATACGAAGAGGAATTGAACGGGGAAATAATGTGCATGAAATTAAAAGTATTGCAAAGTTATATTACATCACATCATTGCTGTGGTTCTAACTAAAGATGAAATTTGTCTTGGTCGTGAACCTGCAGCGGCGGTGAAGAACGGGATGCCTAATCCCGGCGCTGGCCTTCCACCCTCTTGATTTCATCGATGATGCTGATGACGGGCTTGATGTGCTCCTTGAGCACCGTGAGGTCAACACCCTCCGGCAAGCTATCCATCGTGGCACCGAAGTCGAGGTCGGGATTCCAGTACCCCATCTTGGTGAGGACCTTGGTCATGACCCCCCGACCAACGTGGCCGCTCGGTTGGAGTGAAGATAAGCCAAGGCTCCGAGGACGCCCTCGAAGAACAGGGTCAGCTTGATGTTGATGGTCCCTCTACGCTCAGGGGCGTACCTCACGTTGGCATCCCCATGGTGGCCAACTGCGAGGTGACCCTGCTGGCGACCTCCTCCAGACGGCTGATCCATCTGTTCTCGCCCGCCACATAATCCTGGTGGGAGGCGGCCTCGTTCGCCCGCAGCTGCTTCTCCTCCTCCAGGCTCCTGGTCAAGGTCTCCTCCCGAGCCCTGCTCTCCGACAACATCTTCTCGAGATCCTCCAGCTTCAGCTTGAGATCTCTGACGGAGTTTTGCGCTTCGGAGAGCTCCCCAGCCCTGCTGATGACCGCTCCTTGCGCCTCCACCAAGGCGCTGTTGAGCGTGCTCTTCTCGTTGGACAGCTTGAGGGCCTGCTCCTTTAGCTCGTCCTGCGCCACCTCCAACTCCCTTACTTTGCCGGTGTGGGGCAGAGCCTGGGCATCGAGTGCCTCCTTGTGCCTCTGCTCCAGCTCGCGAGTCCGCCGCGCGACAAGGGCCTCGAGCTCCTCATCCTTGCCATGGAGCGCTACGGCAAGCTTCGCCTCACGCGCGGTGAGGTCCTCTTCCTGGGCATCCAGTGCGGCTTGATGCTGGTTCCGGACGGCCTCGGCCGCGGCAGCTAAGTTCGCCGCCTGTTCCAGGGCCTTCTCGATGTCATCCATCTTCATGGTGAGCTCGACATTGCGCTTGGCTAATTCCTCCTGGAAGGCCCTCTGCTCCTCGCGAGTCCGGTGGAACCAGGTCTGCGTCTCAGCAAAGCGCACCTTGAAATCCACCTCCGCCTGGTCCACCGTTGCCGTCCTGGACTTAACCTTGTCCAGACGGTCACGGTAGAGCGCCTGGAGTTTTCGGAAGTTGGCCCCCATAGCGCGGAACAACTGCTCTTCTGGAGAACCGTCACCGCCAACGCCCGGCTCATCGACAACCTCAAGCCCGGTGGCGGCAAGCACCTTGCCGTCAAAGACTTCCCCTTCGGCGGGCGCCCGGGAACTTGACGCCCCTGGGAGGTGGACGAAAAGATCGTCGCCCACCTTCAGATACCTGCCGGGGCTCGAGGTTGAGGAGGAGGGAGGCTGATTATCAACCGCCTCTTCCTTGGCGGTGGCCTTGCCGGCTTCCCCGGCAGGCCCACCGTTGGCGCCCTCGGCAGAAGCCTCGCCGGTTGTCTTGGCGGCCCCCGCCGTGGTGTCCTCGGCGGCATCCTTGGCGGCCTCGTCAGCGGCGACCTCGGCAGCATCCTTGGCGGCCTCCTCAGCAATGTTCCCAGCAACGGTATCCGCGTCCTCCATACCTATTGAAGGAGGGCCTGGGTAGTAATGGGAGCATGGAAGCCAAGAAAAAGGATAAGGGAAAAACAGAGACGGAGGACAGGCGAGTCACCAGTGCCAGGCTGTGAAGCAGAAGTCCCCTCCCCGCCAGCATCCGTCACCGTGGCAGAGTCACCAGTGCCCAAGTTCCCCTCTTCCTCCATGGGTGTGGGCTCCGTGCTTGATGCCCTTGCCGGGGACGCCCCTCGCGGCGGCGTAGTCGATGGGGGTGGTGTGTTGGGGGTAGCCCCCTGCGTCTCCTCCTACTGCCGCTCCCCTCCTGCAAACCCGGCAAGGTCAACATCATAGCATCAAACGCCTACCACATGTCGAGTAAGAGGATGGTGACGAACTTATGCCGGGGGCTGTGCCGGGGGCTGCTGTCCGGGCTTCTCAACACCACCAGTGGTTTCTTTGGAGCCCCAGCTAGGGGCTAGCTGCTCGCCGAGAACTTCGCCCTCTGGGCCAACGTCTCTGCATCCCTACAAAAGGAAAAACGGATCAAGATGGGTGGCGTAATTCAGAGGAATGGAAATGGCAGTAAGGAACTGAGTACTTACTCGTCATCCACCTCCTCCTCTTCCACCACTTTCCTCTTCCTCTTCGGGCTGAGAGGCCCGAGATCAAAAGTGACCTCCGCGTCAACATCCGAGTCAACGTCTGCCGGAGGAGGCAAAGACGGCGGGGTTTGTGCGCGCCCAGATGAGGAAGGGGCTGTTGCCTTCTTCTTCTCAGCGGCCTTCGTCAGCCTCTTGGCTGCCGTGTCCCTCGTGTGGCGCCCAGACCCCTCCAGGGCCAATTGAGGCCGCGTAGCCCTGCCGGACCGAACCGGCTCGCCGGAGTCAGCCCGCCGCAGGACTCGCCCTCTTCCCCTGGTTGGCGTCGAGCCCGCCGCCACGTCCTCCTCCGACGACTCGTCGGTCGCGTCTTCGACAAGCGGAGCTCCAGCGTTGGCGCTGCTGACCTCCCCGGAAGCCGCCGCCCACCGGGTGAGCTCCTCTTCATCCACAGCCGTTGTGGCCTTGTCCTCCACGCCCCCGGCGCTGCTGGCCTCTATGGCAAGTTGTGCCTCCCTCGCCCTAGTGGCGATGTAGTCCAGCTCTGCCTGGGTGGTGTCCATGATGAGCCACCGCTCGGCGTCAGCATTGACGTACACCTCGATCAGGGTGTCGAAGAATTGCTGCACATCTGCGTCCCTCGGCTCCTTCCATCTCGGGACAGGGCCATGCGCGTTGCAGTCCGGCATCATGGCGATGATCTCGGACCGACGCGAATTGTTGCACAACGGGACCACCCACGCTGGCAGCTTGAAAAACGGCCCCTTGAGGGCCTTGCCAACCTTTGTGGCAGCCCTCGCGGCCTTGCCGGTCCGCTCGACCTCGCCATCGAGACCCACATCAAGCTGGAAAAGCTGCTGGCAGAAGTGGGCATGCGCCAGCACTGTGAAGTTGTGATCGAGGCCGGGGCGGAGTCGCATAATGTCAGCCAGATTCGTAAAGAGCCAAGCTGGTCTCCCCTTGTTGTGCAGCGGGGAAATCCGGCAACGAATGAAGTCCGCCCCGATCATCTCGAGGGTGAGTCCAGCCCGGGTGAGCCGGAGAAACCAGCTGGGCAGGCGCCTGTGTGGCGGCATGCGGATCTTCGTGAAGACCCACCACTGCACCACCTTAGCTGCCTGCCTACCTACGTGGCATCGCAGGCGTCGCTGGCCAGGGCGCGTGTCGACACAAGAAGGAGCGGTGACGATGGACGAGGCAGATCTCTCACCCGTCCCCGATAAAGCAAGGACACCTAAGCAAGACGCATTAAATGCGCCTTGTCATGTAATGCGAGGGATAACCTCGCATCACTGTTCCTTTTCCACCTCCTGTGTGCCAATGTGGCAACCCCTTTTCCTATAAAAGGAGGCCCGAGGTGACCAGGAGAAGGATTCGGGTTTTTGGAGCTCCTCACGCCCCATAGCTAGCTCAAGAACACAGATATACAATCCACCAAAGCAGGAGTAGGGTTTTACGCATCCTCGCAGCCCGAACCTGGATAAACGAACCGTGTGCTGCCTGCTCGATCCTCTCTTCTCACGACCCCGCGCCCCGCCAACCGTAGAAGGGATTCTTGTGATCCCATAGGTGTCGTTCCGCACCGACAGATCTCCACGAACATCGAGGAGAGCTTTGTATTGAGAACCAAAGAGAAAGAAGAAGCCATCTAGATAATAACTATGGACCCGAAAGTCTATGGTAAACTACTCACACATCATCGGAGTGGCTATGGTGTTGATGTAGAAGCCCTCCGTGATTGAATCCCCCTCCGGCAGATCACCGGAAAAGGTCCTAGATGGGATCTCACGGGTACAGAAGGTTGCGGCGGTGGAAAAGTGGTTTCGTGGCTCCCCCTCATGTTTTTAGGGTATAAGAGTATATATAGGCGAAAGAAGTACGTTGGTTGATGTCATGGTGGGCGCACGGCCGATGCCATGGGATGGCTAAAGAGAGGAGGAGGCTCGAGGGCACTGGTGGGCTCCAGAGGCGAGGTCGGCATGAGCGAGCGTGGGACGCAAGACATACCCAGGTTCGGGGCTCTCCGGAGAGATAACACCCCTAGTCCTGCCGAGTGTGGTTTATACGTAACAGTACACAGTTGCTCCTAAAGCTGTATGGAGGAACAAGGAAGGCCGGCCAAGGCTTAGGCAGTTCCCTCTCCTCGGGTGTTGCTAGATAGGTATGTGTGTAGTGGGAAGAGATGATCTTGCCTCTGCCGATGATCATGCCGATACTACTACTTCCCGTATGCATGAGGGCTCCTGGGGGTTTTATAGGTCAACTCCCCAATGGTACAATGCTAATGTTACATGGTTGTAGGGCTGGGTCGTCAGCGTCTAGGAACCCGGGGCTAGGACCTGACGGGTATGGGGGCACTGTTGGCCATCTTGTCGATCGTCAGGGAGTGGCCGGGTCGAGTCGACTATAGTGGCGCTCCGTTAGGTCGCTGCTTGCTGGCGTCATGGGTGACGACGGGTGCATTGTTGCCACGCCGGCCCTGGTTAGCGGGTAGGTGGGGGCACTGTTGCCTCGTCCGGCTGACCAAAAGCATGGGCGAGGCACTGTGGCTTTGGTCATCAGTTCATGGCGACTCGTCCCATCGTACGGCTGGGATGGGATGGCCGCTGACCCTTGGCCGAGTTGGAGAACATGCCAAGGGGGAGCTGGCTTGCTGGAGAAGTCTTGAGGATTAGGCCGGACCGAGGTGGCTTGGCCGGGTCGAGAGACCCAGCCAAGCGCGAGCCGTCTTGAGGGGCAATGCCGGCCCCGTTGTTTTTGAAAAGGATCCGGGTTCCGTTGCCTGCTCGGAGTTCACCCCCCCCGACAGTAGTCCCCGAAGTTGTGAAGTCTGCCGTCTTTGGATGGAAGGGCCTTCGCAGTTTCCCCCTTTGAAGGAGACGAATCTTTGGGGCCGTCGGGCCTGGCAACACCCATTGTGTGCCGTCTTACGGAAGGCGGATCGCAACATCTTGGCAGCGGCGGGAAACCGAGGAGTCCACCGAATCTTGGAGACAATCTTTCGGGCTTCACGCGGGCGCCACGTGGCGTCCGAGAGTCGGAGGGGCATGACAGGCCACGCGCGCGATAGGACAGGGCAATGCGTAGGGGTCCGTGGCCGCGCGCCCTCGGCCCACGCGCGCGGATTTATCGCGGCGCCCGCAAGTCGGTTGCCATTCTCGAGGAAGTTATTGCGGGGAAGTGGGAAAGGCGAGCGCAAACGATCCCACTCCCCCACGTTTTAAACCGTGGCTTATAAATTGGGGCGAGGAGGGGGCAGCGAAAACCATTCTCACCCACGCCCCTGCCTTCGTCTTCCTTCCTCTGCTTCTTGCGAACGCCGCGCACCGCGATGCCCGTTGCTTCGAGCAGAGCCTTGCGGTCGTCTTCTTCTTCTTCTTCTCTTACTTCTTCATCGATGGCAATGCCGTCGGGCTCGTGGATGGGCTCGACCGTCACCCTTGACGACATTTCCTACCTCCGCACCACCAGGCGCTTGCCGGGGGAGACGGAGGTCGCCGCGCGCCCTCCGCAGGGTGAGCAGGAGCCGCGGCCCAAGGGCACGGAGCGGGTCGTCTTCTTCTCGCACTTCAAGCGCGGGTTTGGGCTTCCTGCGAGAGGCTTCTTCCATGATTTCTTGGAGTTCTTCAGGCTCCAGCCCCATCATCTGGGCGCCGGCGCCATCGTGCAGCTGTCGGGCTTCGTTACCCTCTGCGAGGGGTACCTGGGGGTCGAGCTTTCGATCAACCTCTGGGTGCGCTTCTTCTCCCTGAAGCAGCAGGGGCCGAGGGTGTCACATCCCTAGCTTCTGGTGTTGCCTAGTGTTTGCATCTTGCTTGCATCATGCTTAAATTTCTGAAACTTGAATTGAGGATTGTTGAAACCTCAGAAATCTGATTAAAAGAAGGGCAAGCACCCTTTAAATAGCATTCTGTGAATCCAAAATGCCCTAAAAATAGTTTTGTGAATTTTGGCAAGAGTTATATATCAAACCAAAATTCTGGAACATTTTTAAGGAATTATTTGGTCTCTGAATTTAAATCAATAATCTATTTGAATTTGGGGATATATTCATAATATATAATGAATATATTTTCAAATGCTTTGAAATGTTTTATGTACTTTTGGAATAGTCCAAAGAGGTAGCATAAAATATCTCAGTGTTTTGGCACTGTTTTGAATTCATTTCGAATTTTGAATCAGTGGCAAAATGTATAACTAAAAACAAAACAAAACAGAGATAAAATTAGAAAAGGCAGAGGACTTACCAGGTCCTTACCTGGTGCCCACCTCGTGGCCCAGCACTGTAGCTGAGGCCCAGCCCAGCAGGCAGCCAACACGCTAGTCGTCTCCCTCCTCTCGCCAGTCGAACGGGGCGCGTGCTCGGCACGCGCGCGCGTTCGGCGCGGCACGCAGCACCCTGCCTGGCTGCCCCATCGTCGCCATGGACGCCTCCCACGAAGCCACACAACCCTCTCAACCCCCTCTCACTCTCCCCTCGGCCTCGTCCCCTCCTCTGTCCTGCTCCTCTCACCACTGAACGGAGTCGTCGCCACCGTCACCGTTCGTCATGGCCACCGACCTCCCCACGCCCAGCCATCCCGACCACGAGCTCCGCCTCGCTGCCGCGCACCTCTACGCCGAACCACACGACCCCGTACGCCCTGAAGCCTCGTCATCGAGCTCATCTTCTCTGCACGACCACCGGAGATTGCCATCGTCGCCCCGTCGCCTCCAAGCCTCCCCCGAGCCACTGAGCCGCTCGTTTGATTCGCCGTGAGCTTCTCTTTCATTCCCCTCTCTCCCCTTGCTCGATTGCGCCACGTAGTCGTCGTTCCCACCAGACCCGAGAACTCACCGCCACCGGCCATGGCGCCGCCGTAGCTAGAGCGCATCCACGACGCATCCGAGCCCACCCCCGTGCTCAGCGAGTCCGCAGGACTCCGTAGCAACCCGCAGCTCGTCCTCCCGTGCAACAAAACGCCGTTTCCGAGCGTGCCGTAGCTCCGGCGGCCGCCCAAGTGGTCGCCGCCGTCGACCCCAGCCTCCCTGCGCCTAGCCGCGTACACCCCTAGATGCGGGCGAGCGAGGGCTCCCTTCTGGTGCCCTCAGCGCACACAGCCGCTGCCCCTAGCGCCACCCCGGTGAGCCGCCGTCGCACCGGATGGTCGCCGGCGGTTAACTCCGGTTGTGCCGACGAGGCACAGCCATTAGCGGCTAATCCCTCCACTAACCAACCCCCAGGCCACTGACTCATGGGCCCCACGCCCCAATTAACATAGATTACATTTTCTGTTTAGTTTTAACTAACCTCAGTGGGTCCACGTGTCGGCTTTGACCAAGCTGACGTGGATGTTGACTGGGCCCACATGTCTGTGACCCTAACCAGCTCTAAGACACTGACTATTGGGTCCCATGCGTCAGGTTTGACCTGGGTCAACCCAGTTGACCTACTGACGCAATGATGTTGTCATGCTGACGCAGTAATGGTTTCTGGATTTAAAATAATTCAGAAAATTCCAAAAAATTAGCAAAACTTCTAAAAATCATAGAAAATCAACCGTAGCTCCAAATGAAATAAATTATACCAGAAAAATTATCAGAAAAATTCAAGGAATCCATCTGTACCATTTTCATGCATGTTTGAGCAAGTTAACCTCACTGATTAGGATGAAACATGATTAAGGCAAATTTCATAATAGGTTTGGAGTTGGAATTTGATATAGCTTTGAATTCCACTTCAATTAAAATGACTTTCTGTTGCATTAGCCAAAACACACTCATTTTGCCATGTCATGAGCATGCATCATATTGTTGCATTGCATTGATTGTGTTTCTTCCTTGTTTGCCGGTATTGTCCCCTCTCAGTAAACGTGGTTCCGACGATGAGTTCGATGACACCGATGAAGAGCTATTACTATCTTCAGAAGTTCCAGGCAAGCAAACCCCCTTGTTCATTCCGATACAATCCCACTCTCTTGCTCCTGCTCTCTTTTATTGCATTAGGATAACAACGATTCAACTATTACATGTTGCGGTAGCTGAACCCCTTTCCTCTGCATGACCTATCATTGCCACAGTAAATAGATGAAACCCACTAGCATGAGTAGGGGTTGTTTGAGCCCTGATGTGCCTAATCATTCATGCTTGTTTGTCATGCCTGCTACTTCTTAGAGTTGAGTCAGGTCTGATTCATCGGGGATGAGTTCGAATGTGGTGAACATGTCCTACTGTTGAGAGCTAAGTGTGTGAACACGATTTGGTAAAGGTAGCGGTGAGAGGCCATGTAGGAGTACATGGTGGGTTGTCTCATTGAAGCCGTTCTTAGGAACTGAGTTGTGTGTCTGTGATCCATGAACAGCTACTACCACTCATTGGGATCCTTAATTGACCCTCTCGGCTTCTTAATCACCCTAGTCCTTTGTCCAGAAGTTGCAACTAGTTTCTGGTGTTTGTAGGATATGTGTTGGCGGCCGTGCGTAGCGCTGACCCCAGGGGTGGGCTATGTTGCAGTAGATACACCGTGGCCGGGCATGCCGGGCGCCCGTTTGGTGTCTCGGAACCCTGTACACATTGTTCGGGCCGTATGTGGAAACCTCGGCCGGACTCCCTGCGGATGGAACCTGGATAAGCGATAAACCTAGACTAGAGACTTGAGTGTTTAGGTAGGCCGTGGCCGACACCCTCACTGGGCTTCCGCTTGAAGGTTGCGGAGTACATGTCGTGTAAACGACGGTAAGTGGTGGGAGCATGTGTGAAGAAGTACACCCCTGCAGGGTTATCATTATCTATTCGAATAGCCGGATTCCTCGGATATGGAAACTTGGACCCCTTGCATAGTTCATAGACAAGTGAAAGTGGATACCCTAAAACTCGCAAGATAAGCGTGAGTGCTATGGATGGCCTTCTCGTAGGGAGACAGGAGTAGATCCATAGTGGTGTATTGAATGGTGAATATGTGGACTCGTGTGCGCCACCCCAAAAGAGTTGCTTGCAGTCGTAGATTAGGTTAGCCACTGAGTCAAAGCTGGCTTGCTGTAGTTAAACTCTACCACCCCCTTTGTTGATACCGATGCATATGTAGTTAGTTCTGATGTAAGTCTTGCTGAGTACAATTGTACTCACATTTTCTTAATTTATGTATTTGCAGAGAGGCTTCAGTCTCGCTAGTAGTTCCGCGTGGACTTCGACGTTTAGCTTGATACCTCAGCTACGATCTTGTGCCCTCGGCAGGATCTGGTAGATAGTCAGGCTTCTTAGCCTTTTTCCATTTGTAGATGTTTGTACTCAGACATGTTAAGCTTCCGCATGTGCTTGATTTGTATGCTGTGATTGTTGGGTCATGAGACGCATGTTTGTATTTCTGGCTCCTCGGAGCCTAATGACTAAATACTTGAGTCGTAGAGTTATGTTGTGATGCCATGTTGTATTTACTCATATCGAGCATATTGTGTGTATGATTGAAATGCTTGGTATGTGTGGGATCCGACAATCTAGCTGTTTATCCTCTGTAGCCTCTCTTATGGGGAAATGTAGTATTGTGCTTCCATGAGCCATAGTAGTCCGCTACAGCCCAGTTCACCGGAGTCCTGATAGCCCAGCACTACTGCTCAGGACACTTGACTGGCCAACATGTGTTTCACCTCGTTCCTGTGTTTGTCCCTTCGGGGAAATGTGACGCGGTGACATCCGGAGTCCTGCCTAGCCTACTACAGCCCGGGTTCCCGGAGTCCTGTTAGCCCAGTGCTACCACCCGGATTCACACGCTGCTGACCGACATGCTCGATGTGATTCATGTATGCCTGTCCCCATAGTTTAGTGCCGCTTTGGGTTCACGACTAGCCATGTCGGCCCGGGTTCTCTGTCATATGGATGCTAGCGACACTATCATATATGTGAGCCAAAAGGCGCAAACGGTCCCGGGCCATGGTAAGGCGACACCCGTGGGAATACCGTGCGTGAGGCCGCAAAGTGATATGAGGTGTTACCGGCTAGATCGTTATGACTTGGAATCGGGGTCCTGACAGCTTTGGTATCAGAGCCTAACTTCCTGTAGGATTACCAAGCCAAGCTGGTCGAAGTCGTGTCTAGAAATGCTTTAGTTATGTAAGTGAATAGATTGTGGAAGGGAACGTAAGCCTCTTTTTACTCCTTTACCCTATAGCCTTCTAATCTGAGTCATCCTCTTCTCTTCTACGGGGATTAAGAACTAGGCTTCTCATCTTTCTATCAGGATCACGTGTTACTAATCCGTAGACTCTTAGGATTGTTGGTTTCAAGCCTCAGTTCAGTTCCTGCTACTTCCATATGTTCATAGCTGGCCTCAGAACCTTGCTATTGTGATGTTGAGTGGTTATGCCACCATTTTTGCGGGATGTCTCAAATCATTTTGAGCATTTACAGCCGTTATGCTATCCGAGTCATCCTAGGTTTCTAAACAGTCTGATGCAATTGCAAATCTCTTCATCCCATTTCCGATGTCCTTTTGGGCCAGATTAAGCACACTAATCGGTCTGTTGAGGTACTCCATTGCCTTGACATATATGTTGGAGCTAGTATTATGACCCTAGGCATTCTGGCGAACCACCCACTAATCTAGCAATGCTTTATATCCCCAGTGTGAAAATTCTGACTACCTTTCTTGAAAGCATCCTGTGATGCCATTTAGTAGTAGGTATTCTACTCATGTGTTCTTGACCCAAGAATCACACTGTTCACTTCGTGTTGATATTGTTGCTAGTTCCTTTAGGATATTAGTAACCTTTGCGATAGTCCTCGAGGTCCATGGTATTTCCTTCTTCCAAATACCATGAACCATTAAGGCAGAAGTTCTTTGAACCAAAAGATCACCATTAGAGTACTCCTGAGGAGTTCTCCATTCATAATTATGACTATGCCAGTCCTACCTCTCAGCATGGGTTATCCGGAAGAAATATGTTGAACTTGTTCGACATACTAACCTATGCATCCACAACTCAGAAAGATATATGTTCCTTTGAGTTGTCCCTCTGTAGTTGTATTCTGATCCTTGTCTATCAGTTGATAGCCAAGTTTATGTCGTGCATTCGTGTTATCGATGCCTATTATTCTTGTGGTCCATCGAGCCATTCTATTCCGGAATGACTAGGAGAAACAAACTCTAGCACCTCATCCATTTCTTGGACTGGTCAGAGTAGTTGTATTCCGCAGATCAAAATGCCAATCCAGCTTTTGTTTTGTTCTACCTTGGAGCATTACCCCCTTTATGTCAGGATTTTCATAGGAATTGCAGCATCTCTCGTGAATTCTTGATGTAGTGATACTCTCTCCATCATTATTCATTTCTCGGTTTCCGTGTTGTTGCAACCGGAATGTCGACAAGTGAATCGTGATGTGTGAAATCAATACTCCTAGCATCCCCGTTGCTTGGTAGTTAAAGGACAATAACTTCATTCTTAGCATGTTGGTTATTGAGTCATCGTTCTAAGGTAGATTGTGCTACCTAATCATTGTTTCTGGTGCACTCTTCGACCAATGTGTTAGGAGTGTGTCAATCCATCACTCTCTTGATCACATTGTCTTGCCCTAAAAAGCAAGATTGTTCTCGAGCTTAGTAACATATCGGTGGTTCGTGATGTTCCGAATATCTTCTTGGAAGTATTACCAGGTTGTCACCTGCCCGCTATGTTGAGTTCGTGATCATCTTGGTTTTCCTCCAAACCATCCTTTCTCCAAGAATCTGTGTCGGATACCCTGAGCAAGTTGTTTAAGCTAAACAACAACTTGGAGAGTTGAAAGATAAAAGCTTGTCCGACTCAGTTCATTCCAAAGGGATATCTTGCGTGTGTGTGCGTATGTGTTGGAGAAAGATGATATCTTCATCAATTGATCCTCGTGATCAATTGTCGGTGCTATTGTCTTACCCAAACTTTGATTTGAGTGTGGGCTATCGTCAAATCAAATCAGAACCAATGATATTCGTAATGTTGTCCTACTCGTGGTTGATTCCTCGAGCATACATCATTATATTCTTTGGGTCTGACCAATGCTATCACCGTGTTCACTTAATTATGGATTTCCATTTATATGGAAACCTGGATGAATTGTTGTTGAGCCCATCGACAACATCCATGTCCTCTCCATGATTTTGTCGAACATTAAGCGAGTGTTGGAAACTTTTGAAAGCATCTCTTCATGCTAGCTCATGAAGCATATGTTGGATGAAAGAAGTGACTTCCTATGATTCACGTGCATTTGGTGCAAGTTGCCGCCGTGAGTTCGAGAAAGTTAGTTTTGCTTCCTCTGGAATCATCCCAAGTCAGTCGTGCACGTGCGAAGTATTCCATGGTCTGATAGACTGATCATCTTCATTCCATATGAACTCCATAGCACACTAAGCCACAGATTGACCTGTTCCAGGAAAAGGAGTTGTTGTGCTATCCTAGGTCATGCACAAGATTTTGATATCCTCAATGATGGTTCCCCACCAGAACTCGGTAGTGTTTTATTATAAGACTACTGTGTGGTCATACTTGTCTGGGACAATGTGTTCACATGTTGTAGCAGAACCAGCTCATGTTTTGGAACTTGCTATCGCAGTTCATTCCCCGAGAATCTCGCAACGTCGTCTCATAGATTTGTGTTGCAAACTTTCATTCTCCTTTCTAGACTCGATGAGTCTGGAATATCCTGACACCAACCAGATCTGAATCTCAGGTAGATATGATGGTTGGAGCATTTTCCAAGAACAATAATATTGGTCCCTCGATAACCGGTAAAGTGGATGTCGTGGCCAACACATCCAGCCGGAAGACCTATTATTGTAGTATCTTGATTGAAGAAAGTTGGCCACCTCCCCATGAGGAATTCGTAGGATTTACCTCTGTAGTTAATCCTTACGGATTCTTGTGCTTCCAAAGTCTGACCTTTTACTTGATGTCCTAGATACCAAACCGTATCAATAAATGGGTTATCCTAGCACATCAAGGAGAACATTAGAAGCGGAGTGCTAAATGTCTCTCAGTCGATCATCCAGATTTTGTTCCCTTGGCCTCGCTAAGGTGAAATCTGAGAAAGTGTTATCTTCCTTTGCATATGCATCATCCATCACCATTCATCATGGTGGTATGTTGTGTTGCCAGTATCCTTGACACGGATATTGGTAAAACCTTGATGAATATGGAGATGCTCAAGTTCTTGAGAGCACGCGCAAGCACCAGGTTTTACCGTTGGCGTTAACTGGGATTTGCTTCCAGTTTCCTCGGTTATGTTATAAACTTTTCAAACAGTGGACTCACTCTCGACTGTTGAGCTCTTCCCCAGTTACCAAAATCATTCCCAACATTTGCATTTTGGTCCCAGCTTGCACCTCAGTAGTTGTTTTTCAGGATCATCTTCAAAAGTGGACTTACCATGGGTCCCATCCATTTCCGATGATAAGCAAAAATCATCCATTGCGTTGTCTTCAACAAGATAGTCCACATCATCCATTATAGTCGGAGTATGCCATTCTTCGAACTTCTTCAAGCGATCATTGTGATTGCCTTAGGCTGGTATAGAGAGTTTCAATGATCTTTGTATCAAAAGTAATTCTTTTTGCCACCTAAGAGAAAATCCCACGGGTCATCTCCCCTAAGGTGCCCCATTATGGAATCATGGCAATTATTTCCTTGCTATCTTGAAATCATGCACCATCCTTTTCAGCGTGGAATTTTTGCCTACCCAGTAGAACCTTGTCATCTACCTCCTTTCCATCACTCCTGATTTGTGTTTCATGTCTCAGCTCTAGAGATGTTACTATGTCTCATTCCATGAGTTGATCTTGTGATCATTAAGATGATCGTAAGTTGCTCGAACCTCAGGAAGGTCGATTCTTCTTAAATTCTCCTTTTCCACTCGTTGTCATGTTGGGTGTAGTTCTCAAAAACAAGACGTCGAGATTAAGGTGATGCAATGAATCAACATCCTCGAGAAAGACATCTGGATCATGAAGATTGTGATAGCTTGTGTCCCTCTGTCTTCTTACCTCATTACTTGAATCTCGGGATGAGATTCTTGTTTAGTACAGGTGAGCTGTCACATCCATAGCTTCTGGTGTTGCCTAGTGTTTGCATCTTGCTTGCATCATGTTTAAATTTCTGAAACTTGAATTGAGGATTGTTGAAACCTCAGAAATCTGATTAAAAGAAGGGCAAGCACCCTTTAAATAGCATTTTGTGAATCCAAAATGCCCTAAAAATAGTTTTGTGAATTTTGGCAAGAGTTATATATCAAACCAAAATTCTGGAACATTTTTAAGGAATTATTTGGTCTCTGAATTTAAATCAATAATCTATTTGAATTTGGGGATATATACATAATATATAATGAATATATTTTCAAATGCTTTGAAATGTTTTATGTACTTTTGGAATAGTCCAGAGAGGTAGCATAAAATATCTCAGTGTTTTGGCACTGTTTTGAATTCGTTTCGAATTTTGAATCATTGGCAAAATGTATAACTAAAAACAAAACAAAACAGAGATAAAATTAGAAAAGGCAGAGGACTTACCAGGTCCTTACCTGGCACCCAACTCGTGGCCCGGCACTGTAGCTGAGGCCCAGCCCAGCAGGCAGCCGACACGCCAGTCGTCTTCCTCCTCTCGCCAGTCGGACGGGGCGCGTGCCCGGCGCGCGCGCGCGTTCGGTGCGGTACGCAGCACCCTACCTGGCTGCCGCATCGTCGCCCTGGACGCTTCCCGCGACGCCACACAGCCCTCTCGACCCCCTGTCACTCCCCCCCCGGCCTTGTCCCCTCCTCTGTCTTGCTCCTCTCACCACCGAACGGAGTCGTCGCCACCGTCACCGTTTGTCATGGCCACCGACCTCCCCACGCCCAGCCATCCCGACCACGAGCTCCGCCTCGCTGCCGCGCACCTCTACACCGAACCATACGACCCCGTACGCCCTGAAGCCTCGCCATCGAGCTCATCTTCTCTGCACGGCCACCGGAGATCGCCATCGTCACCCCGTCACCTCCAAGCCTCCCCCGAGCCACTGAGCCGCTCGTCTGATTCGCCATGAGCTTCTCTTTCGTTCCCCTCTCTTCCCTTGCTCGATTGCGCCACGTAGTCGTCGTTCCCACCGGACCCGAGAACTCACCACCGCCGGCCATGGCGCCGCCATAGCTAGAGCGCATCCACGACGCATCCGAGCCCACCGCCGTGCTCAGCGAGTCCGCAGGACTCCGTAGCAACCCGCAGCTCGTCCTCCCGTGCATCAAAATGCCGTTTCTGAGCGTGTCGTAGCTCCGGCCGCCGCCCAAGTGGTCGCCGCCGTCGACCCCAGCCTCCCTGCGCCCAGCCGTGTACACCCCTAGATGCGGGCGAGCGAGGGCTCCCTTCTGGTGCCCTCAGCGCACCCAGCCGCTGCCCCTAGCGCCACCCCGGCGAGCCGCCGTAGCGCCGGATGGTCGCCGGCGGTTAACTCCGGCCGTGCCGACGTGGCACAACCATTAGCGGCTAATCCCTCCACTAACCAACCCCCCCTAGGCCACTGACTCATGGGCCCCACGCCCTAATTAACATAGATTACATTTTTAGTTTAGTTTTAGCTAACCTCAGTGGGCCCACGTGTCAGCTTTGACCAAGCTGACGTGGATGTTGACTGGGCCCACATGTTTGTGACCCTAACCAGCCCTAAGACACTGACTATTGGGTCCCATGCGTCAGGTTTGACCTAGGTCAACCCAGTGGACCTGCTGACGCAATGCTGTTGTCATGCTGATGCAGTAATGGTTTCTGGATTTAAAATAATTCAGAAAATTCCAGAAAATTAGCAAAACTTCTAAAAATCATAGAAAATCAACCGTAGCTCCGAATGAAATAAATTATATATGAAAAATTGTCAGAAAAATTCAAGGAATCCATATGTACCATTTTCATGCATATTTGAGCAAGTTAACCTCACTTATTAGGATGAAACATGATTAGGGAAAATTTCATAATAGGTTTGGAGTTGGAATTTGATATAGCTTTGAATTCCACTTCAATTAAAATGACTTTCTGTTGCATTAGCCAAAACACACTCATTTTTCCATGTCATGAGCATGCATAATATTGTTGCATTGCATTGATTGTGTTTCTTCCTTGTTTGCCGGTATTGTCCCCTCTCAGTAAACGTGGTTGCGACGATGAGTTCGATGACACCGATGAAGAGCTATTACTATCTTCAGAAGTTCCAGGCAAGCAAACCCCCTTGTTCATTCCGATACAATCGCACTCTCTCGCTCCTGCTCTCTTTTATTGCATTAGGATAAAAACGATTCAACTATTACATGCTGCGGTAGCTGAACCCCTTTCCTCTGCATGATCTGTCATTGCCACAGTAAATAGATGAAACCCACTAGCATGAGTAGGGGTTGTTTGAGCCCTGATGTGCCTACTCATTCATGCTTGTTTGTCATGCCTACTACTTCTTAGAGTTGAGTCAGGTCTGATTCATCGGGGATGAGTTCGAATGTGGTGAACATGTCCTACTGTTGAGAGCTAAGTGTGTGAACACGATTTGGTAAAGGTAGCGGTGAGAGGCCATGTAGGAGTACATGGTGGGTTGTCTCATTGCAGCCGTTCTTAGGAACTGAGTTGTGTGTCTGTGATCAATGAACAGCAACTACCACTCATTGGGATCCTTAATTGACCCTCTCGGCTTCTTAATCACCCTAGTCCTCTGTCCAGGAGTTGCAACTAGTTTCTGGTGTTTGTAGGATATGCATTGGCGGCCGTGCATGGCGCTGACCCCAGGGGTGGGCTATGTTGCGGTAGATACACCGTGGCCGGGCATGCCGGGCGCCCGTTTGGTGTCTCGGAACCCTGTACACATCCTTTGGGGCCGTATGTGGAAACCTTGGCCAGACTCCCTGCGGATGGAACCTAGATAGGCGATAAACCTAGACTAGAGACTTGAGTGTTTAGGTAGGCCGTGGCCGACACCCTTGTTGGGCTTCTGCTTGAAGGTTGCCGAGTACATGTCGTGTAAACGACGGTAAGTGGTGGGAGCGTGTGTGAAGAAGTACACCCCTGTAGGGTTATCACTATCTATTCGAATAGCCGGATTCCTCGGATATGGAAACTTGGACCCCTTGCATAGTTCATAGACAAGTGAAAGTGGATACCCTAAAACTCGCAAGATAAGCGTGAGTGCTATGGATGGCCTTCTCGTAGGGAGACGGAAGCGGATCCGTAGTGGTGTATTGAATGGTGAATATGTGGACTCGTGTGCGCCACCCCAAAAGAGTTGCTTGCAGTCGTAGTTCAGGTTAGCCACTGAGTCAAAGCTGGCTTGCTGCAGTTAAACTCTACCACCCCCTTTGTTGATACCGATGCATATGTAGTTAGTTCTGATGTAAGTCTTGCTGAGTACAATTGTACTCACGTTTGCTTAATTTATGTTTTTGCAGAGAGGATTCAGTCTCGCTAGTAGTTCCGCGTGGACTTCGACGTTTAGCTTAATACCTCAGCTACGATCATGTGCCCTCGGCAGGATCTGGTAGATAGTCAGGTTTCTTAGCCTTTTTCCATTTGTAGATGTCTGTACTCAGACATGTTAAGCTTCCGCATGTGCTTGATTTGTATGCTGTGATTGTTGGGTCATGAGACCCATGTTTGTATTTCTGGCTCCTCAGAGCCTAATGAATAAATACTTGAGTCGTAGAGTTATGTTGTGATGCCATGTTGTATTTACTCATATCGAGCATATTGTGTGTATTATTGAAATGCTTGGTATGTGTGGGATCCGACAATCTAGTTGTTTATCCTTGGTAGCCTCTCTTATGGGGAAATGTAGTATTGTGCTTCCATGAGCCATAGTAGTCCGCTACAGCCCGGTTCACCGGAGTCCAGCTAGCCCAGCACTACTGCTCAGGACACTTGACTGGCCGGCATGTGTTTCACTTTGTTCCTGTGTCTGTCCCTTTGGGGAAATGTCACGCGGTGACATCCGGAGTCCTGCCTAGCCTGCTATAGCCCGGGTTCCCGTAGGCCTGTTAGCCCAGTGCTACCGCCCGGATTCACACGCTGCTGACCGACATGCTCGATGTGATTCATGTATGCCTGTACCCATAGGTTAGTGCCGCTTTGGGTTCACGACTAGCCATGTCCGCCCGGGTTCTCTATCATATGGATGCTAGCGACACTATCATATACATGAGCCAAAAGGCGCAAACGGTCCCGGGCCATGGTAAGGCGACACCCGTGGGAATACCGTGCGTGAGGCCGCAAAGTGATATGAGGTGTTACCGGCTAGATCGATGTGGCTTGGAATCGGGGTCCTGACAAAGGGCTGGAGAGATGTCGGAGTGCGGGCCCACCATCATCTCCAAGCGGTCAGGTGCTGACTGCCCGAAGATGCCGCTGGAGGATTCTGCCAAGAAGTGGCAGAATTCTTTCTTCTACATCCACAACCTCGGCGCGGATCGCATCAACTTGCCACCCTTCGTCAACTCGCCGCTGAAGGAGAAGCAAAACTGGGGGTACTACCCCAAGAGCCCGTCACAGGAGGTGCTCAACCTTTGTGAGAGGGTGCCGGTGATGAAGGAGTGGGAGGGGCTCACCGGCACCGACCTCATCACCGCCTTCATCATTCGCCGGGTGCTGCCGCTGCAGCAGCACAGCCACCTCATCGGTCAGATGACCGGCCTCCAGGACCCCAACCGCATGGGGAGCACGCGGCTGGGCGCGGACCAGGTTGCGCGCCGGGTCAACGACCTCTCCAAGGCCAACCTGTGGGATGACTAGCAGTTCGAGAAAGCCCCGTACAGCCGCGTGAACCCAGCACCGATGGTGAGTCCTTGGTCTCCATTCTTTGCTAGTTCTTATCTTCTTATCCGCCCCGACGCAACGAGGGAAGCGCTTCTGAACGCCATCCGGAATCCTTACGACCGGGCGCGGGCGCAGGTGATGCGTGTTACCTCGGAGGATCCCGAGGCCCACGGCGAAGAGGAGGAGGCAGCCGCTGATGCCGGCGCAGGGCGCCAAGCTGGTAAGTCTTGTGCTTTCTTTTTGAGTCGCCGGGTCACGGGACTGTCTCGAGGGGCTGAAGTGAGCTGTTGATAGCAGCACCAGGCGGAGGAGGCGGCGGCACGGTCGAAGCCGGGTCGTCTCGGGGGCGCAGGCGGTGAGGCGGCCACACGGGAAGGATAGCATCGCGTCGCGAGCCCCGGTCGCAAAGCGCGCGGCGGACCCGGCCGAGGTGGCGAAACCGTCCGCCAAGAGGAGGCGTGCCGCGCCGTAGGATAGGGCGGCGAGGCCCGCCGTTCCGGTGGTGCCGGGGTGAGTTTCTCTTTTAGCTTGGACCGAGTTGCCCAGTGGCTCTTCTTGTCTTGTATTTAGTTTGTCTTGTGTTTTAGGTCGCCGATCTCACTAGCGGCGGCGGCGGCGGCGGATGCAGCGTCCGTCGAGGGCGCCGCGTTTCGGAGGAGCCGGTCCGGCACAATCAACCGGGACGAGGAGTTGGAGCGGGCAGATCCGGACCTTGGTCTGGACCTGACCGATGCCGAAGGCCTGGCTTGGTAGGACCGGAACCTGGCCGAGGCGGAGTTGGAGGTGGCATCGACCCAGCCTTGGGTTACCGCCACGGTGGCGTGGGCGCGAGCCGGCGAGGAGCCAGCGTGGCCGGAGATGCCGGCGGGGACGGTGGCGGCGGCGATGGTCTTCGTACCATCGTTGGAGGGGGAGCACGGCCACGGAGGCCGTGCTGATGCAATGGACCTCGACCGAGAGGTCGTGGTCGTCGAGGATGACACCCCGCCACAGACCGATGTGGTCGAGCGGGCGGGGGCCGACGAAGGCAGCGGTGACGCCGTCTTGTGGGAGGCGTCGCGAACGGCACCAGCGAGGATGGCTCGGACGCCGATGAGCGAGAGGCCGCCAGTGGTGGAGCCGCAAGCTAGTCGGCCCACCGAGCCGGCGTCGGAGCTGGAGAGGGCGTCGGAGAAGTCGCTGGAGGGGGCGCCTGCCTCAGGGGAGGCGGCCAGCGGGGATCACGGCCTGGTGCTCAAGCCCGGGGGTCGCCGGGCCGTCGGGTCGCAGCCGACGCGGAGCGGGACCAGCGAGGTCTTCTTCGGGCCTCCGACCCAGGAGGAGGCGGTGTTGACCATCGTGACCTGGCGCCTGCGAGGGCGGGCAGAACTGATCCAGGCCTTTGCTCAGGTCGTGGTCGAGGCGACGCAGGAGCTGGAGCGCGTCGTGTTTGTAAGTTTCCCTTGCAGTCTTCTTTTCCTTTTTCGTTGCTTCTTCTTCATGGGGGCGCGCCAGCGCACCCACTGGGTGTAGCCCCCAAGATTCGGGCCAACTGCATAGCAGCTAGGTCGAATCTTATCTTGGTGTCTTGTATTGATCGTTGCTTTTTGCAGCAACTGGATGCCTACCGGGTCGGCGTCTTCAACCGGCTCCTTGAGATGCACC